>NC_026007.2:59352374-59574724 GCF_000442705.2 Elaeis guineensis | reverse complement strand
AAAATTCACATAGAAATAGAATACTATAGTACTCATAAAATTCTAATCATATTGTCCATATAAAAAATAAAATTCGGTAACTCTCAAATAAAATAATATTTTTTTAACTTTTATGTTTGTGCTTAACAGAAGCGTGCCGAGAATTCTTATGGGATAGTCACTCATCGGCATATATTATAAAGGATGCAATGAAACAAATTCGGAATTTTTGATTGCTAAAAACTAGAAGTTTTGCACATCAGCAATGGAAGTTGTTTCTTGCTTTAGACATTTGAGCCGCTCCCACCATCTACAAGTAACATGGTCATTATAATAGGGGGGCAAGGCGATGATCATTTTTCTAAGCAAGTATTTGCTTGCATTTGGCCATTCCCAAAAAAAAATAAAAAATAAAAAATAAAACAAGAACTAATAAAACATAATTGATATTGGCAAATTGCATTGCTGGAATCTGGATTGAAGCACTTCTTTGCAATCTCGCCCACAAACTTTGCGCATCTAATGTGGCATTTCCCAAACAAAGAAAAAAAAAGCAAATGGGACATTTGATCCCGTTGGAAAATCCGTAAAAAAAATTGTTGTCATCATATCTCTACGGATGTACCTAACGCCAAAACATAAGTCCATGTTCCAGTTGGTTTCCAACTGGCCATCTCAGTCCCTTTTCTATCGCTTTTCCTCTTCCTGTCTTCCACCACCATCCAAGCTACTCTTTCTTCCCAATCCAAATTCTCTCTCTCTCTCTTAAATGTTATCATCATTTAGAAAGACATATCTTTCCTTTCCACAAAAGATTCCTTTTTATCAGCTTATAATTTTAGACCCAAAAGCTCATCAGATTCCTCATTTCCTCACTGTTTCTCCTCTCAAGCCTGCTTGTATCAAACACCTATCATTTTTCGTAAAACCATCTCCTTCCAACCTGAGGATACCCTTCCTCACACCGAAAAGATCCAATCTTTGAGATAATCCACCATTTCCTAGTTACCCATTCCAAAACCACTCCTCTCTCATCTAAAAGATCCCATCTTTCAGAGAAACCGACAATTTCTCCTAATATCCGATTATTGAAGGAGAATGGTAGAGAAGAAGCACCTCTCTCCCATTCAAAGACTCCGTGAGGAAAGCATTCACTACAACGCCTCACCCAAAAAAAAAAAAAAAACCTTCTTTGAGATGTTCTCGCCATCCTCTAGAAATCTATTCCATCCTTAATTTCCACATATAAAAAAAATCCAACCTCTGGCAGAAAGTACACCGGTTTCCATCTGTTTCCGATCAGAATTCCAACAAAAAGTTGGTTCACTGATAAAATCTCACAGATTTCTAGGAATCCATACCATCCACAATCCCATTAGCTCATCAGTTTCTATTCATTTTCAAACAAAAGGGAGGAGTTGACGAGAAGAATCCCCTCCTCTTCCCCCAAAGCTAAACCAATCCAGGCATCCTCAACAAATCCCACCTTTCAATGTTGCCAACCTACAAAACCTTATTGGCATTCCTTCTTATCTCCACCCTTACCCTCTCATTCAAAGAGGCCCCGGTTTCTGATGCCCCCTCGGCATATGAGATGCTGGAGAGGTTCAACTTCCCCAAGGGAATCCTCGCAGGGGGCGTGGAGAGCTATACACTGAACCAAGATGGAATCTTTGAGGTGTTCCTGAGAGGAGACTGAGTTCAGTGCACGTGGTGGCTGCTAGTTGAAGTACCAAAAGAAAATTGCAGGCAAGGTGGAATCAGGCAAGCTCATGGATGAGAGAGTAGTGAATGTTAAGGTTGTGTTCATGTGGTTTGGCATCGATGGGGTGGTGAGGAGCAGCAGAGATCTCAATTCTATGTCAGTCCACTCTCTGCATCGTTCCCCCTCTCCAACTTTGAGGAGTGCCCAAAATGCCGCTGCGGGTTTGCTTGCGCCATCACTGCCATAGCAGCAGATTCTTAGGCCTGCAATTTTGTTGGTGACTATTCCCTTATCTCTGCTCTTGTGCATTGTTTGCGTTGTAGGTTGAGGATTTGATGGAGGACGGTGTGTCTGTTGTTGGGAAATACCGACCGTCCCACCGACCGACTGTCGGAGGGTCCGACCGACCGACTGCCGGAGGGACCGTCCGACCGACTGACTGCCGGAGGGACCGACCGACCGATCGATCGATTAACGGCCCCTTCCCGTCCGTGGATATATCGATCGGGTTTCCACTCTCCGGGCCGACTGAACCAGAGAGTCTGATGGCCGACTCTCGCAACATAACTCGCTGACCGTCAAAGGGGCCCGAATCTCCACCTGACGCCACATAGATGGCCACCGACCCAGGGTCGGTCGACTCCTCCGATCGCCGTACAGCCGCAGAGCTTGTCAGTCCTGACAGCAACATGCGGCACTGCCACCTAAGGGCATTATCCCGCCTGGGGCATTGTCAACCCTAGCGATTTGACAGCCCCACGGCGATATGACACTTTTACGGCGACTCTGACAGTCTACAGTGAGTTGACAATTCCTCAATTGTCCGCGCCATTAATGACGGCGCCATACCACGCTCCACTATATAAATCGGGGAAAGCAACAGTGCAGGGGACCTCCACTTCGACTTCGAAACCACAGGCTTGCTCCCCCTCTCTCTCTCGATTGAGCTCTCTTCATTTCACTGTTGCCCAACCACCTCTTGACTTGACCGTCGGAGGGTCCCCGCCGGAGCCGCCTCCGGTCAGTGTGGACTTCTTTTTTTGCAGGCGCTCGTTTCCCGGCGATCAGGCGACGGGGGGATTGGCCGCAACAGATTGGCGTGTCAGGAAGGGGCTATACGGCACCAAGCCCTCCCAAGCAGAAGATACTAATGACAAAGACAAGAGCCCAAAGATCGAGGGTCACCGGGTCGGCGAGACGCTCTTCCCGCCGGGAAGAGACCTCCCCACCACCCTCAGCGGCGGAGCCCAGCTCTCCACACCCCGCGGTGACCGCGGAGGCGCAGATCGCGGCCATCGTACGGCAGATGACCGTACTGACGGGCGCGGTCAAGAGCCTCCAGCAACAACCGGCGGCCCGTTCGATGCCCTCCAGGAGCAGCCGCCGGCGCCCGCACCGATCCCCGTCGCCTCCGTGCGAGCGCCCGCAACAGCGCTCCCATGGAGAGGAGGAGGGACGGCCACGGCGCGACGCCCGACAGTCCCAACAGCTCTCTCCTTCCCTGCTGGAACGGGCGAGGAAGGAGAAGCGACCGCGGACGCCGTCCGCCTCCTTCTCGAAATCTTCCGGGGACTCCACTCCTGGGGTCTCCCAGCACCGACGGACGGACGACTACGAACGCAGGTTCGAGAAAATCGACCGTCGGCTTGCACAGTTGCAGGTGGATGGCCAGAAGTCTTCGAACGACGTCGACTTCCAGACCGCCCAACCTCTCTCCCGACTCGTTCTCGACAAACCGATCCCCAGTCGGTTCAAGATGCCGCACGTGGAGCCATACGACGGCTCCACCGACCCAATCGACCACCTCGAGAGCTACAAAACTCTCATGATGATTCAGGGGGCAACCGACGCTCTCTTTTGCATCGGCTTCCCCGCCACACTCCGCAAGGCTGCCAGGGCCTGGTACTCCGGTCTTCGATCGGGAAGTATCCACTTCTTCGGGCAGCTCGAGCACTCTTTCGTGGCTCACTTCAGCACCAGCCGGAAGCCGCCGCGAACGTCGGACAGCCTTTTCTCCCTCAAACAGGGAGAAAATGAGACGCTCCGACATTTCGTGGCGCGATTCAACACGGCCACGCTTGAGGTCCGGGACCTCAACGAAGACATGGCTATCTCAGCCATGAAATGGGGGCTGAGGGCGTTCCGATTTACCTACTCTCTGGACAAGACCCTCTCCCGGACGTACGCCGAGCTGCTGGAGCGCGCATACAAGTACATGCGCGCGGATGAAGGAGCTTCCGACCGACGCTTGGCCGAACCCAGAGGCCCGAAGGAGAAGCGGAGGAAGGGCCGGGAACCCGCTGCACCCAGCAGGCCCCCGACCGATAGTCGGGTCTCGACACCGCGACAGAACCAAAAGTCGCCCAAGCGGCAGACTCCAAGGCCGACACGCTCCAAGTACGATTCCTACACTCCTCTCTCTGCCCCCCGTGCGCAGATTTTGATGGAGATCGAGGGGAAAGAGTACCTGCGACGGCCTCCACCTCTGAAGGCAAAATGCCCCGACCGACGGAAGTACTGCCGATTCATCGAGGCCACGGCCACAACACCGAGCAATGCATCTAGTTTAAGGATGAGATCGAAGCCCTCATCCGCCGGGGGTATCTCGGTAAATTTCGGAAGAACCCGCCGACCCAACCAGTTGCCGACCGACGACCCCAGCCGACCGAAGGGGCGGTGACTAATCAGCCGACGGTCGGGATCATCAACATGATCTCCAAGCGACTGGGCCCGGGGACATCCGCGGGAGGGGAGCCAACGAAAAAGCCGCGCCCGGACGACATGATCACTTTTACAGAGGAAGACGTTCGGGGCATCCAAACTCCCCACGACGACGCTGTTGTTGTTTCGGCAACAATAGCAAACTATGATGTAAAAAGAATTTTTGTAGATAATGGAAGTTCAACAAATGTTTTGTTTTACTCGACCTTCTCCCGGATGCAACTATCAACCGACCGACTTAAGAGGGTCTCTATGCCCTTGATCGGCTTTGCCGGGGATGCTGTCGCGACGGAAGGAGAAATTACCCTGCCTGTGACGGCCGGCACCGAACCACGACAAAGCACGGTCCCTTAACTTTTGCAGTCGTCCAAGTGCCTTCGGCCTACAATGCCATACTTGGACGACCCGGACTAAACGCCCTCAAGGCGATTGTCTCGACTTACCATCTCCTCGTTCGGTTCCCGACCAGGAATGAGGTCGGGGAGATGCGCGGAGACCAACAGCTCGCTCGTCGATGCTTCCAGATCTCCGCTCAAAACGACGAGTTGAGGGGCTCCCTGACGATCGACAAACTGGACCAACGGGAGAAGGAAGAACGGGGTTCGCCGGCCGAGCAGCTCGTGTCGATCCCGATAGCGGAAAATCCTGACCGGAAGGTATGGGTCGGGTCTCAGCTGCCGACCCCGAACGACGACGATTGACGAAGCTGCTGATGGCCAATGCCGACATGTTTGCTTGGTCGGCAGCGGATATGTCGGGCATCCCCCAGAGACGATAACCCACCGACTCAACATCGACCCGACGATGAGGCCGGTGAGGCAGAAGAAAAGGTCCTTCGCTCCAAAGAGACAGAGGGCCATCGACGAAGAAGTAGACAAGCTGCTCGAGGCGGGCTTCATCAGAGAATCCACGTATCCCGATTGGCTCGCCAATGTCGTCATGGTCAAAAAAGCCAACGGAAAGTGGAGGATCTGCATCGACTATACCGACCTGAATCGAGCCTGCCCGAAAGATAGCTTTCCACTTCCGAAGATCGACCAGCTGGTGGACGCGACGTCCGGATTTCGACTGCTCAGCTTCATGGACGCCTTCGCCGGATACAACCAGATCCGGATGGCGCCTGAAGACGAGGAGCACACTGCCTTCGTGACCCCCAAGGGCCTCTACTGTTATCGGGTGATGCCCTTCGGGCTGAAGAACACCGGCGCTACCTACCAGCGACTTGTCAATAAGGTCTTTAAAGATCAGATCGGGCGCAACATGGAGGTATACGTGGACGACATGCTGGTGAAAAGTGCGCAGATCCCGGATCATGTTCGGGATCTCGAGGAGACCTTCCGCACTTTACGACGACATCGAATGAAGCTCAATCCAACCAAGTGTGCTTTTGGAGTAACCTCGGGGAAGTTCCTCGGATTCCTCATTTCTCAGAGGGGGATCGAGGCAAACCCTGAGAAAATAAAGGCGATCATCGACATGCGTCATCCGAACACCAAGAAGGAGGTCCAACAGCTGAACGGAAAAATCGTTGCTCTCAGCTGGTTCATTTCTCGATCAGCTGAAAGGTGCCTTCCATTTTTCAAAACTTTGCGGCAGGCAAACGGTTTTTCTTGGTCGGATGAGTGCCAACGGGCCTTCGAAGATCTGAAGAAGTACTTGGCTTCCCCACCGCTGCTCGTGAAGCCGCAGGTCGGGGAGACCTTGTATCTCTATTTGGCCACATCCTCTGAGGCGGTCAGTTCGGTGCTCGTCCGAAAAAATGAGAGCCGAACCCATCAGCCTATCTACTATACCAGCAAGGTACTCCACGGCACCGAAGCCCGATATTCGGAGACGAAAAAGATGATTTTCACCCTGACTGTCTCCGCACAACGACTCCGTCCATACTTCCAGGCTCATGCCATAGTGGTTCTCACCAACCAGCCCCTGAGGGCGATATTGCGCCGACCGGACACATCGGGACGACTGGCAAAATGGACGATGAAGCTCAGCGAGTTCGACATTCAGTACCGACCGCGGCCTGCCCTGAAGGCTCAGGTCCTGGCCTACTTCATCGCCGAATGTCCGACCACCGACCAAAGGTCGGGAGCTGCGGACCCAGGACGAGACGCGGTCTCCGAGCCAGACCCGGTCTCCACCTGGGTACTGCACATCGACGGAGCTTCAAATACTCAGGGGAGCGGGGCAGGGCTCCTGCTCACAAATTCGGATGGGGTAGTCGCCGAGTAGCCCTCCGATTCGATTTCAAGGCCTCCAATAACCAAGCCGAGTACGAAGCACTCCTCGCTGGCTTGAGGATGGCAAGGGAGCTGGGCATTGACAGCCTCCGGGCATTCTCCGATTCTCAGCTGATCGTGGGGCAGGTCAAAGGTGAATTCGAGGCGCGAGATCCGACCATGACCAAATATCTCCAGAAAGTGAAGGACCTCGTGGCGCGCCTCAGGTATTTTGAAATTTCCCACATCCCTAGGTCAGAGAACGCCCGTGCCGACGCACTCTCCAGACTGGCGACTTCGGCCTTCGACTCTTTGGGTCGGACGTTCGTGGAAAACCTCGAGCAGCCGAGCATCGATCGGGTCGAAGAAATACAGCAGCTGGCGGCTGAACCAAGCTGGATGGACCCGATCGTCCGGTTCTTAACTGACGGGATCAGCCCCGAGGATCCCACGGAGGCCAAGCGGCTCTGATGGTCGGCCTCCCAATATGTAATCATGGATGGCCGACTCTACAAAAGGTCGTTCTCCCTTTCATTGCTTAGGTGCTTGGGACCGACCGACGCAGACTATGCTCTCCGAGAAGTGCTCGAAGGGATCTACGAGAATCACTTGGGGGGCAAGTCTCTAGCCTACAAAGTCCTGCGACAGGGTTACTACTGGCCTACCATGAGAAAGGACGCGGTCGAGTTGGTCCGGAAGTGCGAACCTTGCAGAAGTACGCTAACATATAGCACCGACCGGCCAGCCAAATCGCTCCTATTGTTGCTCCATGGCCCTTCGCTCAGTGGGGGGTCGACATTCTCGATCTTTTTCCTCCAGCATCGGGTCAAAGAAAGTTCATAGTTGTCGCCATCGACTACTTCACCAAATGGGTGGAGGCCGAACCCTTGGCGCAGATCACCGAGCGGAAGATGGAGGACTTTGTCCAAAAATCCATCATCTTCAGGTTCGGGTTGCCGCATACTATCGTCACCGACAATGGACGACAATTCGACAACCAAGACTTCAGGGATTTCTGCGCAAGGTTTCACATCACGCACCGACTGACTTCGGTCGGGCACCCACAGTCCAACGGTGAAGTCGAGGTGACCAACCGGATCTTACTCCACGGGCTCAAAACCCGACTAAATGAAGCCAAAGGCCTCTGGGTCGACGAGCTTGGCTCCGTCCTGTGGGCTTACCGAACGACCCCCCGCGTTCCGACCGGGGAGTCGCCCTTCAGCTTGGCCTATGGGACGGAGGCAATGATTCCACTCGAGGTTGGACTGCCGTCTACAAGGGTCGAGCGGTATCAAGAGCCGGACAACTCCGATTGTCAGAGGGCCGACCTAGACCTCCTCCCCGAACTGCGAAACGAGGCTCAAATTCGTATGGCTTCATACCGACAGAAGGTAGCTCGGCATTACAATGCCAAAGTCAGATCAAAGCTCTTCAGGCCTGATGACTTGGTCCTGAGAAAGCAGAGGTCTCGAAGCCCCTGGACCAAGGGAAGCTGGCTCCAAACTGGGAAGGGCCCTACGCGGTAGCAGAAACCTATGGTCCGAGAGCCTACCGACTGGAGACTCTGGAAGGGAAACCCATTCCCCGAACGTGGAACGCCGACAACCTGAAGTTGTATTACCAATGAATTTTGTACTTGTCCAGTCGGAATACAAATCCGGTTTGAAATCTCGGAGTTTAACTCTTCGACTGACGATCGGCGCTCACCAAGGTCGAGCCCCGACATGCCGACTCGGACTTGGTATCCGCCTGAAACCGACTATCCCATCGTCGGTGACGCATCGGACTCTTACGAGGACCGATATATCTACATGGACGGGGGTCACACCCCTCCGACCTTCGGCGACACACCGGACTCTTACGAGGACTGATACATCTATATTGACGGGAGTTGACACTCCTTCTACGGTCGAACTTTCGGGCCAGACCATCGGCTAACACGCCGATCGAGCCCCGACCAAAGAAAGGCGGAATGCCTGCGCGACCGCCGTCGCGACTCCCGACCGAGCTACGGCGGTCGAAGGATATTTGGCTTGCCACCGTCTATCGCACAATGCGACCTCAGTCGCATTCATGATTCACCGACTGGGCTACGACCGGCCGGAAGATATTCGGCTTACCATCGTATATCGTGAGGCGCAGTACAGATACCCGACACAAGGGTATCGGGGTCCGACTTATCGGTGCTCCCTCGACTGAATGCGCCGGACGACATTCGACTGAACGCGTCGGAAGAGACCCGACTACCGAACCTTTATCACGGTTGGTCGGCTTCCGACTCAACAAACGCGCTCGACTCACGGCCGGGGAAAGGACGCCCGACTGACGACCTTGGCTATCAAAGGCCGATCAAAGGTCGGGACTTGTCCTACCTTCATGGCGGCGTGAGTTGCCGAACGTCCTAACCGACCTATATGAGTTAGCGACTTACGAAGGCATTCAACAACACATAAGAGAAAGAAGAACAAGCAAAGAAAAAAGTAAAGGACTGATTTCATTCAAGGTCAAAAGGAGTTTACAAAATCGGGCCGAAGCCCAGTTACAATAGTTCTAAGAAGTAAAACGAAAAAAGATAAAAGCCGACGCGACCGCGGTCATCCTTCCGAGTCGATCTCCTCGACCGACGGAAGATCGGGGATGACCGGCGTATCCACCATGATCGGCGCTGGGGTCGACGGCCGAAGCAGGATTGTCGGTTGGTGGGGAGCTGGCAGTCGGCGCCGGGACACGAGTCGCGGCCGTCTCTCCTTCGGCCACTTGTTCCTGGACGGCCTCCCCCGCCACGACGACGCCTCCCGATGGCGGGTCGGCCATCTCTTCAGTGACTTTGCTCCTCGGCCCCCGGCGGGACGATACTGCTGAGGTACAGCTCGGGTACAGGGCTTGGACCGCATCCCGACCGTCCTCGTACCCCACCGGTACGACGCGAAGCCGGACTCCAGCATTTCCTCCCGGTACTGGTCGGTTGGCGCGAAAGTCGTCCACCGCCCGACTGGCCGACTCCTTCGCCGACCTCACTTCCGCTTCCGCCCGGCCGAGCGAGTCCCTTGCCGACTCTGCCTCTGCCTTCGATATGTCGGCGTCGGCCTGGGCGATTGACAGATCTTCCTCAGCCTTGGCAAGTTTTTTCCAGGCTGACTCGAAGCTGCTCGCGCTCACCCTCGAGTTCGATGGCAACACCGTCGCGCTCGCGCCGCAGACGGTGCACGGTTCGACCCTTGCGTTTGGCTTCTTTTTTTGGCCGACCTTAGCTCGGACCCGAGGCGGGAGACTTCGTCCACCAACTTGGCCTCCCGGTCGGCCGACTGCTTCAGGTGGTCGACCAGCATTGCCGGTCGGCTTCGGCCGCCACCGACCTTTCTTTCCAAGCCGCCCGGACGTTCCCGAACCTCCGGTATCCGGCTTCGAGTTCCGACATGGTGTAGATCAGCTGCCGACGCAAGCGTTTCGTCAGGAAAACAAAGTAACGAAAATACTAAGGAAAAACGAGGCGAAGCGGGACTTACCTCGACCATGGTCGGGTAGAATGAAGATAACATCTCGGTCACTTGCCGAGACCTTAGCACCTCCACGTCGGCTGGGAGGAGGATTCCTTGGCACAGCCTCCTGGCCAGGTTGTGATCGGCCAACGCCGACGCCCCTTCGGAGAACTGTGCGCTGGACGGCACGGTGCGACTCCCCGACCTCGTGTCGTCCGCGGGGTCCATCGGGGCCTTCCCCCGATCGGCCACCCCGACCGACGGAACCGGCAGGGAGGGGATGCTCGAGTTTGAACCGGACACCCCCATCGCGGCCGCAGACGCCGTCGGATGGTGTTCGGTTTCCCGAACGTCATCCGGCCACCCCCGCCGCGAGGCCCCGATGTTCCTTCGGCCGCTTCTTCCACCGGCCTCTCCTCCGGATGCGCTGCCGGAGCCGCGAGCGCTATCACCGGCTCCGATTGGTCGGTCGCCGACGCTTCGACGGTCGGCGCCGCTGGAGTGGGCTTCTTCGGTGGACGCGAAGGTCCTGCCCCCGATGCCGGCCTCTTCCTCGCTGCGTACTGCCGATCTCGGCGTCGGTCGGCCGCATCCTCGGAGGTGTCCCTGCGATACCGACAGAAATATTAATCTAAGAACCGGAATAAGGGCCGAATGAAAAGAGGACCGGGGGATCGGGCGATACCTAGTCGGGGGACCAAGCTCAGGCCGGCGTCATAGAGAGCTTGTTCGGTAACAAGCTCCCTCTGCTTCGGAACCGACATGTCTTTGAGTCGGTGGAAGTCCTCCCGGTCGTCCGCCTCCACCCGGCTGTTGTCGTTTGCTTCGGTTCGGGGCACGCCCCAGTGGGAAGGGAAGCCCCAAGGAGAAGGAGATGAGATGAAGAAAAACTGGTTCTTCCACCCGTGGATGGACGATGGAAGACCAGTGATGAAGGAAAGACCCTTCCGGGGGTTGAAGAGCCACCACCCTCGGGCCTTAGGGTGGGGTCGGAGCACAAAAAATGCCCGGAAGAGCGAGATGCGAGGGTTGGTCGGCAGAAGCTGACACAACAGCGCGAAGCTGATTATCAGTCGGACGTTCGGCGCCAGTTGCGCCGGACAGAGTCCGTAATAATTTAGCAGATTCCGGACGAACTCCGAAATCGGAAGCCGAAGACCCGCGCGGAGATCTTCGACATACAGCGCCAGTTGGCCCGGCGGAGGGTTGTTAACCCGACCGCCGGCCCCTGGGGCGGAAAGTTGAAACTGCTCCGGGATGCGATACTGCTCCGAAGCCGATCAACGTTCGGCCCCGAAAGCGAGGAAACCTCAACTTCCGGAGTCGACCGAGAGTCATCGGTCGGATTTCCGACCGAGCTCCCCGAGATGGATTTCCGGCCATCGCACCAGAACCGAAGGAAAAGCAAAGAAGAAGAGGAAGAAAGAAGAAGAGGAAGGAAGAAGAGGAAGATCACAAACCGAAATGGACCCTTTGGGGAGCGGGAGGAGAGACGACTGCCGGCGACGACGGAGAAATCGCCCGGACAGAGTCTCTGCAGCAAAAACGTCAAGAATGGGGTTTGAGTGCGGATGGTCCTATATATATAGGGCCGTCGACGGCCGAGATGCCCCCGCGCCGACCGGTCTCGGATGTGCGACACGTGGCGGCCTCCGGGCCCTCCCTTCGGCCCGATGATTCGCGCGCCCATCCGGGACGGCCGCACCGCCTTCATTTAATGCGAGGGGCGCCGGCCCAACCACCTCCGACACGTGGCGAAAGAGGCCACGGTTCCGAATTAAAGCACCCGCGGCGATTCGCGTTCCCGATGGGACGCCTGACGGCGCCCCGCGCTCCCAGAATCGATGCTGGGCGACGATTTGCGTTCCCAGAAGGCGCCGGACATCCGATCGTCTGACACAGAATCGTCCGGCACCCGACCACCTGACGCCGACTGACACCTGACACCGACTGACGCCTGACGCCAGCGGATCGCAAGGCATTCATAGGACGCCTGACATCGCATCAACCGCGGTACGGTCAGAATTGGGCAAACGGTGATTCCACTCCTTGTCGCCCAGCGTCGCTGTCCAAGCAATGGCATCGGCCAGCTCACCGTCCGACTCAGGAGTGGAGGGGGCAACTGTTGGGGAATACCGACCGACCCCCGTCGGAACTTACGACCGGAGGGACCGACCGACCGACGGGGACCGACCGACCACCGACCGACCGACCCCGACCGACTGGTGAGGACCGACCGACGACCGACGACCGCCATCACCGGCCGATTAACGGCCCTTTCCGTCCGTGGGATATGTCGGTCGGGTTTCCACTCTCCCGACTGAACCAGGAGTCTGATGGCCGACTCTCGCAACATGCCGCTGACCGTCAAAGGGGCCCGAATCTCCACCCGACGCCACACAGATGGCCACCGACCTAGGGTCGGTCGACTCCTCCGATCGCCGTACAGCCGCCAGAGCTTGTCAGTCCTGACAGCAACATGCGGCACTGCCACCTAAGGGCATTATCCCGCCTAGGGCATTGTCAACCCTAGTGATTTGACAGCCCCACGGCGATATGACACTTTCACGGCGACTCTGACAGTCTACAGTGAGTTGACAATTCCTCAATTGTCCGCGCCATTAATGACGGCGCCATACCACGCTCCACTATAAATATCGGGGAAGGCAACAGTGCAGAGGCCCTTCGAGAAACCACAGGCTTGCTCCTCTCTCTCTCTCGATTGAACTCTCGTCTTCATTTCACTGTTGTCCAGTCATCTCTGATTTGACCGTCGGAGGATCCCCGCCGGAACCGCCTTCGGTCAGTGCGGATTTTTTTTTTTTACACGCGCTCGTTTTTTGACGATCAGACGATGAGGGGATTGGCCGCAACACTAAGCACTGTCATAATCTAACGTGGCATGATTTCTTCCATGCCAAAGCCACATTGGCATGCGACAAGTGGAATTGCGATGCACCTTCCTTCGCGCCATCCACCCTGGATCACCAACTGCACAGCTCTGAAAGCGTTCAGAACACCGTCATTCATCCGTCTGCACGGATCTATAAGTGATGACTGAATGATCCAACGGTGGATGACCGGAAGGAAGGTGAATCCGTGTGTCGCGCGAAGTACAATCCAAATCTAAGTGGGTTCCATCTCCTCCCCCTCCAAGTTTTCTATTAAAACGCCGCCAGCCGCGGTCCGAATCTAATTCGAACCCTAAGGCCAACCCTAACCCTAGAGCTCGAGAAGCGAATTCATGGCAGAGGGGAAGGAAGCGGTGCCTCTACGAGGTTCTGGGCGTCCATCGCGACTGCTCCCAGGATGAGATTCGCGCCGCCTACAAGCGCCTCGCCCTCCAGCTCCACCCCGACAAGCTCGCCTCCTCCGCCTCCGCCACCTCCGCCGCCGACGCCACCGCCGCCTTCCAAGAGCTCCGCCATGCCTACGAGGTCCTCTCGGACCCCAAGGAGCGCGCCTGGTACGACTCCCACCGCTCCCAGATCCTCTTCTCCTCCCCCCCTCCGCCTCCAAGTCCCACCGCCCCTCTGCCTTCTTCGATCTCGACCTCTACGCCTTCTTCTCCAACTCCGCCTTCTCCGGCTACTCCGATGCCGGCAAGGGCTTCTACAGGGTCTATGGCGATCTTTTCGACAAGGTCTACGCCCAGGAGCTATGGTTCGCCAAGGAATTGGACCTGGGCGCCGACGCCGTCGCCCCCGCCCTTTGATCGGCAATCTCGACAGCTCCTACTCCCAAGTCACCGCCTTTTACAATTATTGGCTTGGGTTTTGCACCGTGATGGACTTCGGTTGGGTAGACGAGTACGACGCATCGATGGGGCCGAACCGGAGGACGAGACGGGCGATGGAGGAGGAGAACAAGAAGGTGAGGAAGAAGGCGAAGAGGGAGTACATCGACACGGTCCGCGGGTTGGCGGCGTTCGTGAAGAAGAGGGACAAGAGGGTGATCGATATGACGGCGAAGAGGAACTTGGAGGAGGAGAAGAGGCGGGCGGAGGAGAAGGCGAGGAAGAAGGAGGAGGAAAGGAAGAAGATGGAGAGAGCGAGGATGTATGAAGAACCTGAGTGGGCGAAGATCGATGAAGAAGAAGAAAGACTGCTATAGAGGTGGGTTTGATGACTTAGAGGAGGAGGATGATAAAAAGAAGAAAAAGAAAGAGGGTGCCGGTGAGGAACTCTACTGTGTGGTGTGTAATAAGAAGTTTAAGTCGGATAAGCAGTGGAAGAATCACGAGCAATCGAAGAAGCACAGGGATAAGGTTGCGGAGCTGAGGATGACATTCAAGGAGGAAGACAAGGTCTTGGAGGAGGAGGAGGAGGAGGCGGCGGATGAAGAGGGAGTCCATGTAGGATTTGATTATGAACCACCAGAGTCAGAGGAGAGTGATATGGTGGATGAACTATGTGAAGAATTGAGGGAGGAGATCAGATTTCAGGAGGATGGGAGTGATGATGAGGATTTGGAGTACAGTGATCGAAAAGTGGGTTCAGATGATGAGGCTAGCATTTTGGAAGCCATGGTTTCAGGGCATAAGAATAGGAAGAATGATTCTCAGGATCTACATGATTCAACGTCCAATTATGATCATTATCTTGATAATGATGAGCAAAATTCGATAGGATATGATTCCAAAAGAAGTCGCAAGAATCGAGCACCAAAGAAACGGACAGGGGCAGACATGTATGATGAAGCAAAGAGGCCAGAGATGGGTGAGTCCCAGCAGGAGGACAGTGAAGTTCAGAATCAGGAAGACAATATTGAGGATAATAAGGAGGTTATTTCTAGTCCTTTAGAGGAGGTCGCAACCAGAAGTAAGGGAGGTCGAGCTACAGTAAAGAATCAGAAGTCTAAAAAGCAATCAGTGGATGGAAAGGGAGCTGGAAGAAAAGACACAACTGCTGACTCAAAGAACCCATCAAAAGGAAGGAAACAGAAGGTAAAGACAGCCTTAGTAATTAAACATGGAATTATTTTGTTCATTTGCCATTTTTTTCTTGTTTAAGTTGCTTTATTTTGGTAGTGGCCTGGCATATAAGAATTGATCAGTGAGGAATTGTCTTTAGTGAAAGGATCTATGAGAAAGAGGCAAAAGAAGTAGAGATATACTAGAAAAAACTACCTCCTACTGGTAACCAAAAAACTATCTCCTACTGTCTGTTAGAAAAAGTAGAGATATTTTAGAAAAACTATCTCCTACTGGTAACCAAAAAACTCTCTCCTCCTGTCTGTTCTCTAAGAATTATGAGTTTATATTCAGAAAACTTATAGCAGAACATTGTCAGTTCATATGTTATAAGTTGCAATGCCCATATTTTTGACATAACACATCATGAATCTTGGAGCTTTCTAATTTCAGTAATCATAGCCTTCGGTCAATAACCTTCATTTCTGATCATATATCTTGATAAGTGTCTACCTTTTCAAAAGCTAACGGTTCTATAAACACTAGCTTATTGCTGCAATCATTTTAGAACCAGTACTCAAGTCCTTATTCCTCTTAATTTTCTGTTCAAGATTGTGAAAATCTACTGTAACTGATATTGTAGGTGTCTTCTGCCCTTATAGCTGCACCATAGACAGGGAAATGTAGTTGTCACTCTAACCCTCTCTCTAACTGGTCCTATCTACTTCTGAACCTTTTCTAGTCATCATCTGTGGACAAACAGTTTCTTTTATTGTGTGAAGTTTAAGTGAAAGAGTTCTCTTTAAATATAAAGTAATTAGGTCAAGTTCGGAATCAAATAATGTAAACTAAGGAGTGAAAAGAACATTTTGAGATACAGAATAGTGGAACTGTCCAAACAAATGCAAGAGTGAAATCTATTTACTGAAATAAGTTAAAATTGGGCATCCCGGTGCATGAGTCTCCTGCTATTGTGGGGTTTTACATGCTGTTGACCTCTCACCTATGTATAGGGTGAAAGTTGCCTAAATCAAAAGTAACAGGTGTAATCTTAAGCAGTGATTGCAAGAATTTAGCTAATCTAGCTTTAGTTAGAGGTGTGGAAGCTGGGTGGATTTTGATAAACTCTTGAATAAAAACCAAGCCCTCCAAAAAAATAGTCTTACAAAATGAAAATAAAATGCAATGACACTAGAAATTTTCAGTAAAAGCAATTATAGATTATCTTGGGCATGATGAGATCATGTTGGCCATGCATCATCGCAACATTGTGCTTGTGGAAACAACATGACTTGGGTTTGTTGTGCATGGGTGCATCATGCATTCCATGGTTTAAGAGCCAGTTTTCCCTTTTTAGGCTAGCCATGAACAGAAAATTTACGCTAAAACTTGAAACTTTTCTATCAATATGAGTTGAGACTGGTAAAAGTTTTGGTCTAGGAAAGAAAATCTTCAAATCCAACCAGAACATTTCTTTGGATACTGAATCAGCAATAAAGCCACCTAAAATATTAACACAACTGAAATGGTGCTGCAAACGCTCAAAATGACCCTCCCACATGTTGGTCAGATATCAAAATGTCTAAACTTTTTGGTATGCCTTCAGCTTTTATTGCATCTATGTTCATACCTACATATCTGCAATTATGAATAAATCAAACACCTGAAGATGTATCCCCCTCCTATGAAAAGGATCATCAAAGATTCATAGTGTTGGAGCATGCCTAGAGGTATCCTTGAAAGCAATGGAGTTTGAACCCAAAATTTCTGTAAATTTTTTGCATTTGAAAATAGCACATCTTCTATATTTTGTTAGGATTATTATGTGGTCCTTCTTAAGCCAGCATGAGTCATCTGATGCTCTTTTAACACTTATAGGATTAACATGATGAGTCAGTCAACTATCCATCTTTATGGGAGTATTTCAATCATGTAGAAAATCTTTATGAACAAATGAGAAGGACTATAACATCTTCTCTGTTCTTCTTCACTTATGCAAATTTCTTGATGTTAAGTAGGGAAACAAGTACAAGGGTATGCCTTTATTTGTTGCTTGGTGATTCTTGATCAAACTAGTTAACCCTACAAGGTGGAGTGCAAGGATTATTCTCCCTAAGGTTTAGATGATTTCTTCTGTGCAGACTGATTCATGAAAGTAGTTAAGGTTTGAGTGAACTCTAAAAGGATACTGTTGGTAGTAAATGGGGTCAAGGAAGGTTCAAGGTTGAAGTGGGAAGAAATCAATGGATCAAGGTGGTCAGATGGCAGAATGCGTATGTTCGCTGGTGCAAGAATCGACAGCAAAAGGTCTGCTGAAATTAGTGATGCTAGGTTCTAGAAGTTCTGGACCTCTTGCCAATAGATTTAGGGTGGAGTTTGTTGGTAAAGGGGTTTGGATGTATCTAGAATTAAAAGATTCATAATCTGAGGATCCTTGAAGTTTTTCCTGAATAACTTGTGGAGATTAAAATGCACAATCAACTCCACCCACGTGTCTTCCCCTTTTATGCATGAGCAGTCTACAAGTGCCTTATGGTAAGGTTGTGAACTCTTTTACCTTTTTCCTCTTTTTCTTTTTCTTTTTTTTTTTCTTTTTCTTTTTTTGTGATGAAAATGTCTTGGTCAAGGTCGTTTTGCAACCCTTAGCGTTTATATGTTCTGTTATTATGGTCTTCACAGAACCCATGCAGTCAATCTCGAATTCCTGAATCTCTATGCGCAAATTTTGTATGTGAAATGAGATTAGTCATAACTGCATGACCTTTGGGAAGCTTTGCAATTCTGTTTGTGAACTCACTCCATGGATTATTTGAATCAGGCAACCTCAAAGGCTCTAAGTAATGCATGTGACACATGTGGAGAGAGCTTTGAATCAAGGTACATTGATAGGTGTTATTTCAAATGATGTAAAAAGTATCTTCTAATCATTTCTTCCTGTTTTTTGATTTCCCCCCTCCATCTTTTCTTTAGATTTACAGTGCTGATTGAGTTTGTATGATCTTCATTTTGTCAGGAACAAGTTATTTGTACATTTAGGTGCCACAGGCCATGCTATGTTGAAATCACGGTAAAGGAATGCAGATTGCTGATGAAAGAAACTTATTCTTTTGTGTATCATATGTGGTGTTGTTTTCTGGAAAGGCCAATCAAGCAGACATCACTTTCCAGACTCGAGGTATATGAATAGTCTACTGGGATCAGAGCTCCTCTTCTTACTTAAGAGCCCAGTTGTAAATTGCTGCACCAACAGCAAAGAGGAAAAAGAAAACAGAAAATTAAATTTTGAGACCGGATAAAGTTCTTGATTTGACCTTTTAAAATTGTGATTCTTGCACGAGGAATTTGAATTCCATCAGCACAATCTTAATTATATAGAAACATTCATTTGATTTTTTTTTTTTTTTTTTTTTAAGAAAAAGCTACATGTAAGGCTTTGTTTTTTTGGCAGCAATACATGTTAATTCTCTCTAACAATGAATTTTGATGAGACGTATGCCCATCTGCTGACTTGTTTTGTTACAGCTTTGCCACATGGAATTGCATCAAAAGCTGGTTTGATGCTCGTTCTGGACGCACGCATGGCAGTCGGTGCTTATAACTCTAGGATCCAGCATTTGTAGATTTGTATTATCTCTAGCATTAATTTCTGCCTGCCAAGTGGATGGCCTTGCTATTTAGTTCCAATCTCACCATCATAACGAGTTCTCGTGGAAAATAAGACTTGAAAGAAGAGTTATAGTGGGTTCTTCATTAGCCAAACAACCAGGACTCTGTCTTGGAACCCAGCAGAGACAAAACTGTAATCTATTACACTCATAGCCTCAAATACAATCAGAGTGCTCTGTTCTATTTGAGAATGAAATCTACTTCTAGCTCTACAAAAGAAGCTTATGAAATCTACTATTTCCATGAAATAGAAGTGGCTGGTCGGTTAAATGCATTAAGCAACCTTACAGAGTGGGATATCCAGACCAGTGCAAGGTGGGAGCTTGGACCTGGCATGTACTTTGTAGGAACTTCCATACCCTTGGGATGGAACATAGATCAAATTAATACAGTGGCTGGTTCCACATCAGCATGCGAATAAGGTAAATGTGAATCACCGAAGCTGTTGGATGTCCTTCCAAGAGGCCACAAACGTTCCTGTGATTTGCAGGAACCTGAAGCAAATCATATCTTGGATTTTGGCTGTGAAACATTCTTTAACGCTCATGTGCAGCACCGATCCCAACAAGAAGTGATGTGCTACCACGGCTCTATCAATAGGTAGAAATGTGCACGGTGCACCCTGGGTGGGTCTCCCAAATTTTCACCTAGGTTGAGGGGCAAATTGATACCGGTTTGTTCAGGCATGTTTGCTGAGCCATGCGGATAATTCAGCAAATAAAATGAGAACATTTTAGAGATGAGCCATTGCTCAAAACAAGGAAATCTAGCTTAGATGTCTAAGATCAATGAATAGGTATTTAGACGATATACTCATCAGATTTGCAAAAGTGGGTAATATTCAATGCCCAAACTTGAACTTTTGTGACCTCTTGCCAATTCTCTGCTGCAACATGGCTCAATATTTTGGGATGAGCACAAATTATGCTTCAGTGGCAGGCGCTTTTTTTTTTTTCTCTTCAGACTGAAGAATGCAAGCACATGGAGTAAAGCTTGCAATCCTACATATTTAACTCTCATCAGTTTAATAATCGAAGACAAACACCAAATGAAAGACAAATCATAACACCAAAAACCATTCAGTCGGAATTGTTCCAAAAAACGTTTTCTAGTCAAGCACTCTTTGTGCAGGCCATATGCAAACTTCTAAAAGACAACCTATACACAGTGAATATTGAGCTGTTTGCATTTTTATTCAATGTTAATCATCGTTCCTACACAACTTGCTATGCTATAAATGTGGGGCCCAAGTACTCATAACCCTCTGCCAGCAGCATCATTAATGTAAGCAATTGCTTCCTTTCTGGTAAGCTGTTTTCCTTCTACCAACCCTCTCACTAATGCATTCATGTAATTGTTAGAAGGGCCGGTTACAGGTAATTCACCAGATTTAAATTGCTCGATCTCTGAAAAATAAGCACCTGTGTGGTTGAAAGTTAAACATGTATCAGAAATGTGGGAAAGCACTTCATTAAGTGAATTATAAAAAGCAACAAGAAAACATATCAGATATGTGGGGAAACACTTCAATAATTGAATTGGAAAAAGAAGTATATTGAGAAGTACCGAAAATACCCACCGTTAGGGATTGGAAATTACTGGAAAAATGCAGGTCGTTAACTAAATTAAAAAAAAGCAACATATTGAGAATCACTAAACAATGTCAATGAGAAGGCACAATTCCAAACAACTACACATGGAAATTACTGGAAAACATGTAACAGTTAAAAGGATGAACACAGCTATATTGTATCATCATACAAAGAAATGAACCATGTAATAGATCCCATGGTAATTATTTTGAGATGATGGCAGTTGCAATTTCAACAAAAGAAACAAAATTGTTTTCCTTGTAAGAAGCTCATCAATTTTTATTCTTGAACAGCCAATTAATGAACCATTTTGAGGATATTCACATCTAAATTTCATGGAAGTTATGCAGTAAGGCATGCCTTGATTTAGACCAAATAAAGAAACCCTAGCAATATCTCAAACTATTATAAGGGGTCCTTCAGTGGATAAAGAATAGAACTAACAGAGAGAATTCTTGACAAGATATGAGGAGTCCGTATTTGCAAATTAGTAGGTTAACAAAAAAACCAAACATTCAGAACGACTTGATTGCAAGCCTATTTTTTTTCTCAGAAAACAAATTCTGGATATTTGGTTTTGATAAAATTTTCTAATCCATTGTGACTTGAACAATGCAATGCCTTTTTCCCAAGTTTGAGAAATTGATGACATAGATAAATAGTGAAAGCAGTAAAGAGTTCATACAGGACAGACAGCAAGATGTAATCACATAAACTGCCTCACAACAGGACTACAAGGAAAAAAACTGCCTCAATATAAACGTTTGCAGTACATAAGATTTATGATTTAGGTTGGAAATCCAGGGGCCTCATAACAGCTCAACAAAAACAAGAAAAATTTAAAATACAGAGTAAGAAAGGCATACGTCATAGTGAAGATTGGAAGGTTATCCTCCTTCCCCAAATAAAGGACATTGGAATACCATCCAGCCTGCAGGAAATCCCAGTAATGGTCAGATATCCAGTGGAAACAATTAAGCTATCGGTACACGGAATGTACCAAGAGAACCATGCATACTGTGCACACATAAAGAGAGAGGTCATGTCAAGTAATTCAAATAGAAATCCACAATACAGTGGTTTTTATAGCATTACAGAGGAAAGACAGTACCTTAAGAGCCTCTAGAGGCAATGACTTATTTCCAGCAACAACACCGATCTCAGATAAATCAGTAAAGGCACTCTTGCACCATGACTTTTGCCATTCTCTTGATGTAAACTATTCTCTTGAAATAATACATCATTGAACTGCTCAAGCCTGTATATAGCTTGTCAAAGCAGAACAAAAGCGTGAGGCATTCAATATAAACAGTTAAATCAACTTTGTATGGCCTGCTTCAACATGAACTACAAAATATATCACAGTTCAGAGAATATTACGTTATTCTATACATGCACATGTAGGCTTTCTCATTCTTGTTGCTTTCAGGATGAAGAAAAGCAACACCTCCTTTGCCCCATGTCCGGGTGTGAGATCTTGCAAAGAAATAACCGATGAGGCACTGTTTTCCAGATGACATCTTTTGGTGAACTTTTATCTCGCGATCCAGGACATGGTTTGTTCATACCTTCGACCTATTAAAATGATGGGTACAAAAATATTAAGACATTATCAAGTAGCCTTTTTAGAGTTCCAAAGCAATCAGACGGGAAAATAGGAAGCATCAACCTTTATAGGGAAAAACATAATATATAACTTAAAACTATAATCGAAGGAAAAACTTGTTTCCCCCACCCACCCATACACATCCATTCCCCTCTCCATGAAAAGCTATTGTATTTGGAGCAATAAATACAGAATTAATGCAGTTAGAAGATGGATCCAGTCTAAACAACAAATCCAATATTTAGATCTTTGTATGTGCATCTTCTTTACCTTTCTATAGGTAATCTTACTATGGCTGTTAAACCTACCAAATATTGTTTGCCCGTGTAAAAGTAAAAGCTATACTCAAAAAAAAATATGTAACAAATAGTACACTGGATGATTTTCTTAAGCAGATCCGCTGTCAGTACTGGAAAACTCATGCTACATATCAAACTTGACTTGAAACCACCCATGCCTGCTGGAGGCTGACCGGATTCAGCACAGAAACTGGAACAGTAAAAAGCAAGCAAAAACATGGAATAAGGTCCCATAATAAATCATTGCAACTGCAGGCCAGTGATTGAGGGGTCCAGCGGGAGAGCTGCAAAGTGAATTAGTAGCAGAGTTACAGATAAGGGAGGGATTTGGATCACTCAAAAAAAAATGCAAAATTTATCTGGCATTCCTTTTAACCCTAAAGTTGGAAATTTTCTTTCTAGTTTCCTTGGATCAGATAGAAAAAACACAATGGGAATCCAAAAACTAGGAAGCACAGATAATTTAAAATGATGTGTGTCTGCATCCAGTACATATCAATGACAGATACTTGTTGAGTTCTTTTAGATACATCTTAGATACTTCTATTTAGTGCCCTACTTTTCAAAATTAAGAAAGTTCTCATGATACTTCCCAGTAACAACTGGAATACTTCATTGATATGTTTGGATATAAGAGAGAGGGTTTTCTTTCCTTTTCTTTCCTCCTTTTTCATTTTTGATGAATGTTGACCTTTTAACGATGGATGGTTAATTTTAAAGTGTGTGATGTTGATCTTAGTAGATGGAGTGTGGAGTGTAGTATATGGATTGTAACCATGATCTATGTGGCTAGGACCTTTTGATTTACAACAAAGTGCTTGACCTGACACTTCAAAACAGTAAGGAACAACACTTGGACATGGTTAAACAAGGAGAAATACATAAAGAAGGAAAGGGTTGGATGCTTGGACATATCAAAATTGATGTCTATTCCTAAGACAATGTAAATAGAGTACGACTAAATGATGGAGTTTGTTGATGTTGATCTATTGTATAAGATATGCTATGAAAGCTTTTCTTTACATATAGTAAAAATTATATAATTATTTATTTATTCTATCCTCATCATATCGTATCTTACTTTTTCAATATTCTTTGCATCATGTGATGAGAATCGGGAATTCCGCACTTATTTTAGGCAGAGACATCGTAATTTAGGAATCGTAGGATTTTGAATAATGTTTGAAGGGATTTGTGAGAGATCTTGTCTTGTTTCCATTTTGAGAGATATAATTTCCATTTTTATTAGGATGTGGTTTCATTTCCATTTTATTTGAGAGATTTTATCTTGTTTCTATTTTGAGAGATATGATTTTCATTTTCATTAGGATGTGATTTCGTTTGCATTTTATTTTTGTCTATTTAAAGACTCCTATTATATTGAGCGGGTAGCTTTGAATGACATTGAAAACCCAAAAGTGTGTTGATTTTTTTTTCTCTTGATTTCCTTGTTTTCCTTTCATTTTATCTCTTTCCTATTTGCTTTCTTGTGTTTTGGTGCCACATCAATTGGTATCAGAGTACTATCAAATCACTTTCTGCGCACTGTGCAAATTGCTTTAAGGTTAATTGATCTCATCTTTGTGTAAGGTACGATTCCTTCATTGAACCTTGTGACTTCTTCAAATTGTTGGGTAGCTTCTATGGTTGGCTTAGGTCCTCTCTTTTATTTTTCATACTGCCCTAAACCACTTTATTTCATACTTCCCTAAACAAAAAAAGGAACCCGAATTATTGGGTTGGCCTTATTTTGTTCATATTATCTTTAGTAGCTCGATTATATCACATTACCTCTTTGATATTGCACGCACCAAAAAAATATAGGCACTGCATTTGACTTTACATTTTTCATTGTGAGGATTGAGTTGAATTTCTCTGTGATTACAACATTTTAGTCTAATATCACTTTTATCCTTGCCCTTCCTTGCTACCATGACCATTGGCAATTTGAAAGATGTTTATTCTGCTATGGAAAAAAGCTTGAATCTGTTAAAAATATCCAAACTGCATTCCAAGAGACTTTAAACCAAAAGTGCCGGTCATTAGACCGACTTCAAATTGATCTTATTGAGCTTCGTACTAATCAGGTTAATCATCGTGTCGACATGGCTAATCTCAACGATCAGCAGGTCGAACATCTATTATCCCTGAGAGAGTCAAGACTGGATAAACAACCTTTAGAGAATGATCATACTAGTAGTCAACCCATTTATCAGCTTCCTTCCCAGACTCTTAAGCCAACTGGTGGTCCGAGTCATATCTTGCAGACTAAGCAGTCCCTTCAGGCACCTCCAATCTACATGTCAGTCCCTCCAATTACCCATCATTTCGTAAACAATTTTCAAAGTCATAATCATAGGATTCCTCTAGATTATATAACAGAAGCTAGGGATTATAAGTATTACGGAGATGACTACGAGGGAGAAGTGGAACCACCTATTTCCCCATCTAGACATCATGAGCAACCTACTAAGTATGCTCGAGGCCCTAAGCACTTCAGACCCCCAGGTCAACAACTTAGGTCGTATCCGTCTAGATGTGAGGAGTTTGAGGAATCACCTAAAGGGATTAAGATTGATGTTGCTTCCTAGGGTGGCAGGTTAGATCTAGATGCATTCCATGATTGGTTACAGGACCTAGAGGCTTATTTTGAGTAGTACCACATGTCAAATATATCTCATGTCTGCTTTGCTAAAATGAAGTTTATGGGGTCTACCAAGCAGTATTGGCAGACAATCCAAAGAGATCTAGAGCAAGTAGGACATCCACTTATAGTCCTTTAGGAGGAGATGAAGTCTAAGCTTTGTGAGAAGTATATTCCCACTTACTACAGGAGTTAGTTATTGGACCAATGGTATACTCTCAGACAAGGAATCACTAGTGTCACTGACTATGTGGCTTGTTTTGAGGATGTACAATTGAGGTGTTATATTTCTAAAGAATCATGGAAGCTGATATCTAAGTTTGCTAGTAGTCTAAGAGTCGACTTGAAGAGGGAGGTTTCTTTGTATTCTCCTAAATCTGTAAAGAATGCCTACCACAAAGCCTTAAAGATTAAGAAGTTTTATAGGATTTCTCCCCCAAAGAAAAGGAGTTTCCTTCCCCAATGAGTCTAGACAATCTAGGTCTGTCCTTGTCAATCGTACTAAGGATGTTTAACAGCTATTGCCTTCTTGTACGAGTCATGATCCTATTTCGAGTATGATTGCTAATCAGCAATCCACAGTCATTGGGATCCGAGACTCTACCCCAATGGCATCTCATTCAGTTAGTTCTTCAAATATAAAGTACCATTATTGTAATAATAAGGGCCATATAGCTGCTCAATGTCCACATCATACATTGGCCATGAGAATTGAATGTGAGGAAACTTTATATGATGGCCCCATAGAAGACTTTAATCCTCTAGAGCAGCTACTTCAAAGGAAGAGTATGAGGAGAATTGTGAGGATTTAGGAGGATGTGTTAATATCATAAGATGTATCATCACCACTCCTGCAGACTGAGGCATGGAAATGCACCAGCATTTTTCATACTTATACCCAATGTGGAGATAAGGTTTGCAAGCTTGTCATCGATGGGGGTAGCTCTATGAATGTTGCTGAAGTCTCATACTAAATCTTCCATTAGTAGATTGAAACTGAAGTCTCAGCCTCATCTTCATCCTTATAGAGTTATCTAGGTAGATAAAAATTTCAGTTCGTATTAGTGAGTGTTGTCTAGTGCCAATTCAGATGGGAGGTTACTCTACTGAGATTATATGTGATATGTTATCCATGGAGGTCACTAGTGTCTTGTTAGATCGATCTTGGATTTATGATGTGGATGCTCATAACTTTGGTAGGGAGATTACTTATATTTTCATGCATAACGATAAAAAAATTAGGTTAAACCCTGCAAAGCCTAGTGAGTTTCAACCTGCAAAAAAGGATAAGAGTTCTTTTCAACCCTTAGTTAGAAAAACTATCACATTTTGACTCATAGGAAATTTGAAAAAGAGAGTTGGAAGTTTGGAGTGATATTAGCTGTCATCCCTAGGAGTAAGATCTACTTGACCTCTAACTCCAAGATAACCCACCTCCTGAGATTGAGCAGTTGATGGAGGAGTTTAAGGATGTGAACTCAGAGGACATACTAGATAGTTTACCTCCCATGCGTGACATCCAACATGCCATTGACTTAGTTCCAAGATCCCAGATACTTAATCTTCCACACTATAGGTTGAACCCTAAGGAGCACGAGGAGATGAGAAAGCAAATAGATGGCTTGTTGTTGAAAGGTCACATTTGACCTAGTCTCAATCCTTATGCTGTACCAACCCTTTTGACCTCTAAGAAAGATCGTACATGGAGAATGCATGTAGATAGTAGAGCTATCAATAGGATCACTGTCAAATATAGGTTTCCCATTCCTAGGCTTGAGGCATGCTTGACCAATTAGCTAGCTCTATAGTCTATTCCAAATTTGATTTGCATAATGGGCATCACCAAATTAGGATTCGGCCTGAGGATGAGTGAAAAACTGCCTTTAAGACCCAGGATGGTTTTTGTGAATGGTTAGTCATGCCCTTTGGGTTGTTCAATGCTTCTAGTACATTTATGAGATTTATGACAAAGTTGTTGAGACCCTTCATTGGTAAATTCTTAGTCGTCTACTTTGATGATATCCTGGTTTATAGTAGCTCTAGAGAAGAGCACTTAGTTCACCTTAGAAAGGTTTTCCTCACTCTCAGGTCTGTCAAATTGTATGTTAATATTAAAAAGTATTCCTTCCTTCAGGACCAAGTGTTGTTCTTAGGATATGTTGTATTTTCTCAATATATCATGGCTGATCCCGAGAAGGTAAAGGCCATTAGAGAATGGCCTAAACTAACATCTTTTTCTGAGGTTCGTAGCTTTCATGGTCTAGCCTCTTTCTGTAGATGTTTTATTAGGGCATTTAGCACCATCATGGCTCCCATTACAAATTGTATGCAGAAAGGGGAGTTTCATTGGCCTGCTACTGCCGCAAGAGCTTTCGGTGATATAAAACTCAAGATGTCTGAGGCACCTGTGTGGATCCATCATGACTTCTCTAAAGCTTTTGAGATTGTCTATGACATATCTGGCATCAAAATTGGTGTGGTGTCCTTAGCCAGGAGGGTCATCCTATAGCCTACTTCAGCAAAAAATTCAATGATGCTAAGCAAAGGTATTCCACATATGATAAAGAGTTTTATGCTGTTGTTCAGGCTCTTAGGTTTTGGTCATATTATCTTCTATCCTAGGAGTTTATCTTATATTCTGATCATTTGTCCCCTAGGTACATCCAGTCTCAGAAAAAACTTAGCACTAGGCATGCCATATAGGTAGAGTTTCTCCAGGACTATACCTTTGTTCTCAAACACAAAGCTGGTGTGAAGAATAAGGCTACTGATGCACTATGTAGGGTAGTTATTGTCCTCTAGTCCATAAGTACCAAGATAATTGGTTTTGAGCAAATGAAGGATGACTATCCAAATTGTCCTGATTTTGCTCTCATTTTTCAAGAGGTTAGTATAGAAAATCGTCGGAAATATATTGATTCTGTGATCAGGGATAGTTACCTATTTAGCGGTCGTCGCCTATGCATACCTAGGACATCTTTATGGAATTTTCTCATTTGGCAGCTTCATGCAAGGGCCTAGCTGGGCACTTTAGGTGCAACAAGACCATAGCTTTGGTCGAAGATAAATTCTATTGGCCATCCTTTAAAAGAGATGTGGCTAGAATCCTTGCACAATGTCGCACATGCCAATTGGCTAAGGTCCAAAAGCAAAACACCAATTTGTATACCCCTCTTCCTATCCCACACTCCTCGTGGAAAGACCTTAGCATGGATTTCATTCTTGGATTACCTAGGACCATTAGGGGGCATGACTCAATCCTAATTGTTGTTGATAGATTTTCCAAAATGGCATACTTCATTCCTTGCCATAAGACTTCTAAGGCCTCTTTTGTTGCTAAAGTGTTCTTTAGGAAGGTCATTCGACTTCATGGTTTGCCTTCTTCCATAGTGTCTAACTGTGATGTCAAATTTATGAGTTATTTCTAGAAGACCCTTTGGAAATTGTTTGGAACCAATTTAAAGTTTTCCTCATCCTTTCATTCTCAAACAGATGGTCAAACAGAGATTGTAAACCATAGCCTTGGTAATTTGCTTAGATGTCTAGTTGGCGATAGCCTGGTATATGGGATTTGTCCTTGCCTACGATGGAAATTGCCTATAATAGCTCAGCAAATCAATCTACTGGCAAGAGTCCTATTGAAATTATTCATGGTCTTACTCCTCATCAACCCATTGATCTTATTCCCTCAGCTATGGATAATAGCATTTTTAAGCTGGCCACCTCTTTTACTCAACATATTCATCACATTTATGCCCAAGATTTTAAATCCTATGGGATGGGGCTTTCTCGATTTTTTCATGGAATGAGACACGCCGCCATCCTGCCCCATCCCAACACTTGGGACAAAGATATCCCAAGACATCTTATTTGAGATGTTGGGATGCTAATGGGACGGCCTTGTCCAGACACATGGAATGGTATTCTGTCCCGATGTCCCGCGGAACGTCCTACTGGGATCTGAATCCTTGTTCATGCCGATATTCAGCGAAAAATTGCTATGAGCATCAAAAAATATAAATTGCTGCTAATGCTCACCGTAGGAATGTAGAGTTTAATGAGGGTGATTATGTGATGGCTCGAATCCATCAAGAATATTATCCCAAGTATTCGTTCAAGAAATACATACTCGAGCTACTGGTGCCTTTCGCATCTTTCATAAACTTGGACCTAATGCTTATTATTTAGAGTTACCTTTTGACTTGAAAGTTTGTCCAGTTTTCAATATTACGGACTTGTTTCCTTATCGGGATACATTTGAGCCTCCTACTATGCATGCAGATTTTCCTACTGGTTGCACTATTTCATCTTCAATAACAATTCCAGTTCTTCCTCCACTTTCGTCGTCGTCATCGGACCGCATTGAGCGCATTATCACTGACGAGATTGTTTCTACTCATGGTGGATTTCAACGATTCTTGGTTAACTGATAGGACCGGCCTGATTCAAATGCTACTTAGGTTCACAAAGATGAGTTACACTGCATTGATCCAAATCTCCTAAAGGCCTACTATAATTCCTTGTCAAAAGCAAGCTTTCCAGCCAGAAGAAAATGATGAGAATCAGAAATTCTGCACTTATTATAGACGGAGATGTCATAATTTAGGAATTGTAGAATTTTGAATAATGTAATTGAGAGATTTTATCTTGTTTTCATTTTGAGAGATACGGTTTTCATTTTTATTAGGATATGGTTTCATTTTCATTTTATTTGAGCAATTTTATCTTATTTCCATTTTAAAAGATATGATTTTCACTTTCATTAAGATGTGATTTCATTTTCATTTTGTTTTTATCTATTTAAAGAAGCCTATCGTATTAAGGGAGCAGCTTTGAATGACATTGAAAATCCTAAAGTGTTGATTTTTTTCTCTTGATTTCCTTGTTGTCCTTTTATTTTATTTCCCTTGCTTTTTTGTGTTTTTGGTGCCGCATCATCATGGTATCTGTATCATGTTGTATTTGTATCTTGCATTCATATCATGCTTCAAAATCTAGTACTCATGCTTTATCACTTGTAGTTTCTTCGAAAAGATTAATCATTAGTTAAAATATTTGGATTTTTCAAGTTGTGAAAGACCGTTACTTGCATGGAAACAAGTTCGAAGTTTCGGTAAAAAATGAACGGACCGGTATGATGGTTTTAGCCAAAATCAAGACAACTGACACCAAAATATTTTCCATATGTTCAATCATTTTCATCCAAAATTGATCAATTTTGGTCCACTTTCAGTTATTTTTTATCAAAACTCACCTAAACTAGTCCTAAACATGTTTTAAGTCTCATTTGGAATAATATCATATGTACGATTTTTTTTAATTTCTAAGTAATATCTATGTTGTGTTCATTATGGATGATTTTTCATGGGAGTGAAAATAGATTGGATAATATCCGTTCCGATCCATTTTCATATCTGAATCTATTAGAATATTGATAGAAATTAGAACATCCGATTAAGATCCGTATTCATATCCATATCTGTCAAAGAAAAATATATATGAATATGGATACACAACTATCCGATCCATATATGAATATCTAATTATTTATAATCTTATTTAATTTTATATGGCGCTCATGACTTTTTAAAGGAAATATATAACCAAATTAACATGCTATTAATTTGATTTACAATCCATTTGGTCATATCTTTAATTCTGTGGTTATAAAGTTTAGTTATCCGACTTATATCCGTATTTGTATCTATACTCCCAGTATCTAATTTGTATCCATATCCATTTAAAACAAATATGGATATGCATTTTTGCATTCGACTACTATCTCTATTCGTATCCATATAAATAAATATGGATATGGATATGGATATGCCGGTATCCGATCAGGTTTCAGCCCTAATTTTTCATTCTTCTATCTTGAGTAAATAAAGAAAAAAAAACTTGTAGATGACAAATATAGCTATTGATATGCCGGGGTCTCCTAGGAGGCCCCTATTTTAGTACTTTATAAGGACTCATGTGAGATCATCATTCCTATAACTAAAAAAAAAAACTATAACTGAATTCATTTCCACGTAATCTGAATAATACAAGAAAGAAATGCCTGAATTTAAAGTTTTTGTGAGCCTGGCTAAAATCAATGAAGAAAAGGACTTGAGCACATTAAGCATTGAAAAGATTCACCTTCTTTCTCTGACAAAAGATGGGAAGACCCATGTGACAAAAAGCTTCACATTCGCTAATAATAAATTTTCAAGAAATCAAAGTTCAATAAGCAAATAATATGTATGCCTACTAAAAATCATACCACCATGTTTTATGAAGTTCTTCTAAATACATCATTAACTTTAGCCTAAATCTATCGATACTATGCAACTATAGCACCTATGTAACACAAATTACTTAATTGCTGTGTAATAATGTTTCTTCACCTCTCCTGTTCACTTCTATTTTTTTTTTTTAATTTCCCATTTATTTTAAGGAAACTTAACTTGAGTTAAATTGCCAAAACTGGAATTTTACGGGCTTAATCGACACCAGAGCCATCAAACCTTGGCATCAAATCAATGACTAAGATAAAAAAAAAAATTATCGCCACTAGATCTGTTTAAATAAAGGGATAACCTCACATAAATGGCAATCACTTAGAAAAGGTCAAACTTCTTCAATTACTAGGCAATATTTTTGGTTGTTACATAAGTCAGTACCAAAACCTACAAGACCAGCGAAGGTTGTAGCAAGAACATGAAAAAAAAAGTAACATAATATTCAAAAATACAATGAAAAAACACAACATAATGAGCACAAAAAAACAAACATTGGCATTTGGCAGTATGAATTTTTTTGAAGCAAAGAGTGCTTTGCAATCATGTTATTATTAGGAATTTCTTTGGCTGCTAATATGACAAGCATCATACCTTTCCACCTTCAATGTAGCAGAGAAACCTTGGTTTCCACATATTTGATCCATAGCTGGCATACCAAACTTCAATATTTGATAAAACTGATCTCCAAGAAATACAACCATCAACACTGTTATCAGGCACCAATGCTTGTGCATTACGACATTCTTCTGATGAAATAACAGGAGTTTGCTCAGCTGGACTGTGGTTTGAGACAATCGCTTTCCCTTGATTATCTTCATCAATATTCAACTTCGAAAGGGGCTCAATAATCTCAACAAATTTTGAGGAACATACAGTGCTGGAAGCTTCCCCATCACTCCCCAAATCAGACTCAGAGCTAGAGCTCAAGTTTAGCTGGAAGTGTAACAATATAAAGTCACAAGTGCAAGTAAAAGGTTTATATGGAAGTTACAAATAATAGCTACAGTTACTTAAACTTCAAGGCATCACCAACATTTAACCTTGAATTCAGGTACATATTGTAACCGAATGTTTATTTCATATGGGACAAACAGTTTGTGAGCAAATGCAAGCTGCCATTGACCAACAACAGAGGCAGGAGGGGCCAACTTCCTCCTCCAACATCTCTGAAATCTTTATATTCCCCTTCTCATATAGTGTGATTTCCCCCTCCTAAAATTTGTGTACCTTGGATTCCACTTGCTATATACTGTGGGAACTAACAGCGCACCAAATATAATATCATCCATCCATTTCCCAGGCATTTGAGCAGAGTCCAACTCCAAAAGGAAACCTTCCCTAAAAATCTGCATAACATTATGAGAACCAAGGTCCGCAGAACCTGTACCAGGACCTATGCTAGCTGGTAAGTAGTACGAGTCGATATGGATTCGTACTAGATCAGACTAGTGCACACCAACATAGAAGCGAAAAAAGGAATCAGAGAGGAGGAAAAGAGAGAGAGGAGAGGGAGAGAGAGAAAGGAGGAAAGAGAGAGAGAGGATGGTCGGAGGAGATACCGATAATGGCTACAAGCGGACTGTGGGCGCACTCAAAGGGCTGCCAAGGCCTCCGCTTCCTCCATTAAATCGCCTCCCTCCGGTCCCCTCTCTCTCTTTCTCTCTCGATTAAACGTCCTATCAGGCGACATGGAGCCACGAAGGCCTCTGCGGCCCTCCAACAGCCTCAATGAGCTGCCACTAGCTCTCTTTCCCTCCCCTCCTCTCTCTCTTTTCCACTCTTTCCCTCACTTTCCCTCTCCCTCGTCCGGTGTTCTGACTTGGAAGGCCGAACCATCCTAGTTTGCGGCCAGTGTGGGTCAAAATACCCCGAACTGCCTAGTTCGGGATGGTTCGGCAAACCATGATGGGAACATTTTCAATTTGTTGTGGAAAAATCTCTCACAAAGGATAAGGTATAAGAATAAAAGGATAAGTGGGAAAAGCAAGAATAAAAGTATCCATTAATTCTCACATTTTCATTTTCTCCCTTTCTTATAAAATAGTCTCTGCTTTCTACTTCTAGCAAAATGTTCTATTTTATTTTTGTCACGCCCCGAACCCAACACCCGGGCCGAATACGTGATGGCTGCATACTCCTTAGAACAAGCCCTAAAGAATATGCAAGGCCAAAAATAATTCATTACAATCTCAACATCCATAATATCTGATTCTAATAATAATTAGTAAAACTTATATAATTACAAATAAAATTTCTTCAATTCTCTGATCAGATATCATGACACTCTATTTATACATCTGCTCACCCGCAAATTTAAACCATAGCCAACCATGAGCATCCTGTAACTCAGAAAAAAAAAGAAAAATAAAGGGGTGTGAGCTTTACAGCCCAGAAAGAATTTTCATATCACACCAATATAATAATATAATCTAAAAATAAGGATAAGCAATAAAATATAAAATTTCATATTCAATATCTAGAATACTGCAAATATCTATAAATTATCTGTCTTGTCAAAAAAAATACATCATCATATGTTAACAGCTGAAATATTTTTGTTCAACAATTGTTTCATGTCTCATCTTTCATTTCTTTTTTCATAATCACATGATTTTGAACCTTTTCTTTCTGGCTTTGGACTATTCAAGTTTATACTTCAGTCACCATCCGAACAAATTTTCACTCAAAAGCCTTTCAAGGCTGTCCCAGGATGAGCTCCTGATCGGCTGTCCCATGTACGAAAGTCCGTGGGGGGCTGTCCCAGGCATAAGCTCCTGGCGGGCTGTCCCAGGCATGAGCTCCTGGCCAACTGATCCACATATAAGCCAGTGGGGGCTGTCCAAGGCATAAGCTCCTGGCAGACTATCCCAGGCATAAGCTTCTGACGGGCTGTTCCACATGACAAGACTAGTCCAAACCATATCTTTTTTTCATTTAATCATTATATGTTGATTTCACCAAATCAATTTCGATTTACACTGTGATCAAATTAGATATGTCATATCCATATAATCATGCCATCAATCACTGATATATATATATATTGACATAATATACTCATGCTTAAAAATCATATAAGCAAATAACGATATCTCGGATATAGCAAATTCATCGATCTCAAATCCAACGATGCAAAACCAATGATGCAAGGCCAAAGGTAAAATAGCATATATAATAATGATCATATACAGGAATTCTTATCTTTATCAATGACTGATCTAAATACAGAAATTGATGAGCTCCTCAATCTACGTATCCGAAATCAAGATATTTTGCTCCATATCTTCTTGTACAATAATTACATCTCTACATGATCAGGATTAAATATAAGATCACATATGAAGAAATTACGGATAAACGATCCTAATAACATAAATCCAGGATCTCTCCTAGGATTAGCCAAAATTGGGATTTGTCTAAGTATCTGGACCCTCTATTGGTCCACAAGATTTTTAGAAAAAGAAAATTCATGAAGAAAAAAATTTTAGAGAGAGAAAATCTTTATATCCTTCAGATGAGATAATCATGATCGAGATTATCAGAGATCATATCAAGGTGACTCAATATGGATTAACTATAATCGATGTTATAAATTTTGAATAAGAACAAAGCTGGGATCCAATCTACTGCACGAATTTTGGAACAATCTCAAATCATCATATTTTCATCTCAAATTTATTCTAAGATCTGTGATGCAATCAAAGAGAGAGAATGACCCTAGAGAGAGAAAATTCTAGAGAGAGAAAGTAAAGATAATCTACAGAAAGAAAGTGGAGAGAGAAGGCAGAGAGAGGAGAGAGGAAAGAGAGAGAAAGAAAGGAGAGGAGAGAAAATTCTCTTATTCTTTTTTTTCTATTTTTTCTCTTTTTTTTCTATTTTTTTTTCTCTTTCTTTTTTTTCTTTTCTTCTTTCTTTTTCTTTGCTTCTTTCTCTTCCCAGTCGAACTGAGGATGGTCCAAGGGGACTCGGTGGCTTGTCTCCGACGAGGGGCGACGGCTTGGCCGGATGTCCGACAGTGACGGTCGATGGCGGTGAGGCAAGGGATGCACAGCGGCAAGGTTCGGCAGGCAAGAAATCAAGAAAAATCGAAAAAATAGAGTACCGCTGTTTTTCTTTTATTTTTCGATCATTGGCTGGTCACCGACGGCCAATACCTTCAGAAAAAAAAGATAAAGGGACGAAGGTCCTATCTTAGGGGTGAGACGCCGCAACCGACGGCACTGGTGGCCAAAAAAGAAAGGAAGGTGGCCCGACCGAATAGGGGTTCACCCTTTTCATGGATTTTCTGGCGATCTCGATGGCCGGTGAGGGTCTAAAGCCATGGAGAGAGGAAAGAGGGTGAGGAAGAAAAATTGGAGTCTTACCTGAGCTCCGATAGCATCTCCGACCTTCGATTTTCGATGAACACAAAAAGAGGAGGCCGCGGCTTTTAATGGAGAAAAGAGGAGGAATCTAGCTCGAATATCACCGATGGAGGGTCTTGAGGGAGGGGGAGGCCTGTTTATAGAGAGCCTGGGGCCCCGATGGTCCTAGGACTTCCATTCTGTTCAGGATTCATCGGAGAAGAAGACCCCTATCGGGAGTCTTCTTCCCGTTCTGTTTTTTTTTTGTATGGGCTTTGGGCTTTTAGATCTTTAGGCCTGGTCCAAGGCCCAAATGGGCTGGGTGTCACATTCTCCCCCCTTCAAATAATTTCGTCCTCGAAATTAAGTTATATTGTTTCAGATATATTCTAAAAATATATATATATACATGCATCATGACATTCTCACGCTTCCAATAATATCTTACATATTATTTATTTCTCCCGATCTTATTATAACAAAAATTATTTGAAATCTCAAACTCATCCCTTCTTATTGATTTCTCAACTTTTTCGAAGAACCGTAACATTTTGGACTAATAACAGAACTATCAAGCTATTAACAATATACTTGAAATATCTAAGATTCTTCTTGGTATTATCTGCAATGAAATAACCTACTAGCAAAAATTACCCGACTATAATCTGATGAAAATCAAGATCTGCAACATCCTTTCATTATCAATAAAATCCTTCCTTATTTATAATTAATATATTTCATAATATCTTTTGATTTAAAACATTAATATTTTTAATCAATTTAAACCACCACGCTTTTGCTACGCACTCTGATCTTAATTTACCAAATTATATAGATTTATCAAAAGATAAGAATATCTTTGTATGTTAGATCAATCAAAGATAGATCCAACTTTCAAATTTCATATAAAACTTAGGACAAAATTTTAAGTTTTCTTGTCATTACTATCTCTTAGGCATAACATAACAAAATTAAATCTTCATCCACCTTCTATGTTTGAACTTATTACATAAGCTTCATCACTACTCAAGAATCCAATATATCAAAAATTAATTTGAGTTAACCATCGATTTACCTTACAATCATTTAGACAACTTCCAAACCAACTTTTCTTTGCAAAAGAATTAACTCCAACTTCAACAAACTAGAACTCAAGTCAACATCTTTGTAAGTAGAATCAACTTAGTTATTTCTTGTAAAGCTCCCTTCATCACAACCCTTAGCATCAATAGATAAATCCATACAAATTCTTGTCCCTTATATAAGTTATTCAAAATTTAACAATAACAAAATATCTTAGTTCAACTCAAAAATCCGAATTCTGACTTGAATTACAGTCCACAATCTTCAATAATCACAAGAAAAAAAAAAGAAATCTAATCCAAAGATGGAAATACAAATTATTACAGATTTCATCATAACCTATATATCATACTCTCACAAAACCAATTTCTTATTCGAATCATCAAAATTCTTTAGATCCACTTAGAAAAGCAAACTTTTGACTTGAAATTCAATGCAATTTAAAAGATCAAAACAATCACATCCAAATATGATATTTTGAATAACCAAAGATTCCACCAAGATGTGTATCTCATATTCTCATAATAAAATTTAAGTATATTTTTCATCTAAAATTGAGTTTCATATATGACCTCTTATAGGTTCAATGCTCAAAAATATTTCTCTCTCATATGATGTAATTTCTTCTTAGACCATACCCTAATTAACTTTCTTTTGATAAGTCCAAAATTTATAATGCTCAAACAATTATCATCGAAATTAGAAAAGTTATCATGATCTTCAACCATATAAGTTTAGCATTCCAAAATCATCGAGTATACTCAACATAACATATCAATACCTCCCACTTCCTTCCAGGGTCAACTCTTCTTATATTCAGGTCACCCTACTAATTGAAATCCAAGATATAACTCGTCAATTTTATTATAGACATCATATGCCACTTATACATAAATTTCATCATAGCATCTATTGATTCAAAATCCAAATATTGAATCTTTTCTTTTATATCTATCATGTTCCTTATGATCATAACCTAAGTTTAAATATCACTAAAGTCACAATCCTGAATAATTATAACCTTAAACTCAAATACCACTTAAGTCATATTCTCTAGTGATCATAACCTAAACTCTAATATCATTCTATCACATACTTAATGATCATAACCTTAAACTCTGATATTATTTATCATACTCTACTCATTTATATCATAGTCCCCAAATGATCATAACCTGGCTCTGATACCATTTTGTCACGCTCCGAACCCAACATTCGGATCGGATACGTGATGGCCGCACACTCCTTAGAGCAAGCCCTAAGAAATATGCAAAACCAAAAGTAATTCATTACAACCTCAACATCCATAATATCTGATTCCAATAATAATTAGTAAAACTTATATAATTACAAATAAAATTTCTTCAATCCTCTGATCAGGTATCATGACATTCTATCTATACATCTGCTCACCCGCAAATCCAAACCATAGCCAACCATGAGCATCCTATAACTCTAAGAAGAAAAAAAAAATAAAAGAATGTGAGCTTTACAGTCCAGTAAGAATTTCCATATCATACCAATATAATAATATAATCTGAAAATAAGAATAAGCAATAAAATATAAAATTCCATGTTCAATATCCAGAATACTGTAAATATCTATAAATTATTTGTCTTGTCAAAAGAAATGCATCATCATATGTTAACAGGTGAAATATTTTTGTTCAACAATTGTTTCATGTCTTATCTTTCATTTCTCACATGATTTTTAACCTTTTTTTCTGGCTTTGGACTAACCAAGTCTATACTTTAGTCACCATCTGAATAAATTTTCACTCAAAAGCCTTTCAAGGCTGTCCCAGGATGAGCTCCTGACTGGCTGTCCCACGTACAAAAGCCTGTGGGAGACTGTTCCAGACATAAGTTCCTGACGAGCTGTCCCAGGCATGAGCTCCTGACCGGCTGATCCACATATAAGTTAGTGAGGGTTGTCCCAGGCACAAACTTCTGATGGGCTGTCCCAAGCATAAGCTCCTGACGGACTGTTCCACATGATAAGGCTAGTCCAAATCATATCTCTTTTTTATTTAATCATTATATGTTGATTTCACCAAATCAATTTCGATTTACACTGTGATCAATTAGATATATCATATCCATATAATAGTGCCATCAATTACTGATATATATATATTGACTAATGTACTCATGCTCAAAAATCATATAAGCAAATAACGGTATCTCGGATATAGCAAATTCATCGATCTCAAATCCAACGATGCAAAACCAATGATGCAAGACTAATGGTAAAATAGCATATATAATAGTGATCATGTACAGGGATTCTTAGCTTTATCGATGACTGATCTAAATACAGAAATTGATGAGCTCCTCAATCTACGTATCTGAAATCAAGATATTTTATTCCATATCTTCTTGTACAATAATTACATCTCTACACGATCAGAATTAAATATAAAATCATATATGAAAAAATTACGGATAAACGATCCTAATAACATAAATCCAGGATCTCTCCTAGGATTAGCCAAAATTGGGATTTGTTTAAGTATTTAGACCCTCCATTGGTCCACAAGACTTCTAGAAAGAGAAAATTCATGAAGAGAGAAAATTTTAGAGAGAGAAAATAAAGAGAGAATCTTTGTATCCTTCAGACGAGGCAATCATGATCGAGATTATCAAAGATCATATCAAGGTGACTCAATATGGATTAACTATGATCGATGTTATAAATTTCGAATAAGGACCGAGCTAGGATTCAATCTACTGTACGAATTTTGGAGCAATCTCAGATCATCATATTTTCATCTCAAATTTATCTTAGAATCCGTGATGCAATCAAAGAGAGAGAATGACCCTAGAGAGAGAAAATTTTAGAGAGAGAAAGTAAAGAGAGAATATAAAGAGAAAGGAAAGAATCTAGAGAGAGAAAGTGTAGAGAAAAGACAGAGAGAGAAGAAAGAGAAAGGAGGGAGAGGAGAGAAAATTCTCTCTTTTTTTTCTATTTTTTCTCTTTTTTTTTCTTTTTTTCTTTTTCTTTTTCTCTTTCTTTTTTTCTTTTCTTCTTTCTTTTTTTTTCTTTTCTTCTTTCTCTTCCCGACCGAACAGAGGATGGACCAAGGGAAACTCAGTGGCTTGGCTTCGACGAGGGGCGGCGGCTTGGTCGGATGTCCGACAGTGACGGTCGATGGCGGTGAGGCAAGGGATGGTCGACGGCAATGTTCGACCGGCAAGAAATCAAAAAAAATCGAAAAAACAAGGTACCGTCATTTTTCTTTTATTTTTCGATCATTGGCCGGTCACCGATGGCCAATACCTTCAGAGAAGAGAGATAAAGGGACAAGGATCCTATCCTAGGGGTAAGACGCCGCAACCGGAGGCGTCGGTGGCTGAAAAAGAAAGGTGGCCCGATCGAACAGGGGTTCACCCTTTTCATGGATTTTCTAGCGATCCCGATGGTCGGCGAGGGTCTAAAGCCATGAGGAGAAAGGAAAGAGGGTGAGGAAGAAAAATTGGAGCCTTACCTGAGCTCCGATGGCATCTCCGACCTTCGATTTTCGATGAACACAAAAAGAAGAGGCCGCGGCTTTCAACGAAGAAAAGAGGAGGAATCTAGCTCGAATATCGCCGGTGGAGGGTCTTGAGGGAGGGGGAGGCCTGTTTATAGAGAGCCCTAGGATCCTGGTGGTCCTAGGACTTCCATTCTGTTCGGGATTCATCGGAGATCCCGTTCTGGTTTTTTTTTATATATATGGGCTTTGGGCTTCTAGATTTTTAGGCCTAGTCCAAGGCCCAAATGGATCGGGTGTCACAGTTTTGCTTTAGGAAACTCTGATTTTAGCTTTCTACTTTTTATTCAGATAAAACTTCATTGTTTTTCTTTTTTACATAGAAAAGAAGCATAGTATATGATGCTTTCTATTCACATCAGTTTCTAAGTACATATTTTCAGAATTTGATTTTAAAATTTTGATTGAAGAAGATGAAAAAGTTTATTATATTTTTAGTTCTTGCTTGATATTTTTCATTCATGTCTAATTTTTGTTCTTAACTTCTATGCTTTGGGCATATTATAAAGAGCAAGGAGTATCGTGGTTATTTTTTTCCATCTTTTCTCCTTTTTTTGTTTCTAAGGGGTACCATGGTCATTTTATTTCATTTTTTTACTTTTCTTGTTTCCTTCATGCAAACTAGTAGTTGTAAATAGGATGTCATAGTCATCATTTAAAAACTAGGGTGATTATTTTGAAACTTCAAAATATCCAGCTAAAAATATTATTTATAAATTTATTAGAACATTTACGAGAAATTATTAAGGCATCATCACCCGCCCTCTCTCCCCCCCCCCTTTACTCCCAAACCTCAACTAGATACCTAACTCCGCCATTGCTATTGATAAACAAACCATTGCATTTCCTTTAGTTCATATGCTCTCAAAAACAAAGAGAATATATTTGAATGCGGAAACATGAGGAGAGAATGGAAACTTAGGGCCAACAATGCCCTTTTGATAATGTCAAACCCAACAATTTCCCACTACAATTACACAACAGAATTGAGATTGCTACCTAGATAAAAAAAGAGGGAATTTAATAACTTAGGTGAAAATAATGCCATTCAACATGATGCAACATCACAGAAGCGTTGATAAGGGACTGTTTTAAAATGCAGTGCATATGGCTGCATATGAAGCCGTACATGCTTATGTAGTCTTATTACACCGCATACCCTATATGCGGCTATTATATGTCATCAAGTTGCATATGGGTTGAAAAGATAGTTCACTTGGTAGTAGGTTCACCGAACCAGTTGCGGAGATTGTACTAGTTGATGCCTGGCATGGTATGATACGGATCTGTACCATGCCATTCCAAAATGTACTGTTCTTTTTAAAAAAATATATATTTCGAACTCAAGTCAACCGATTGTTTGCTGACTTGATTTTGCCAATTTCAATTGTTTGCTGATTTTGAATTGAAGTTGGTAAATTGTTTGCCAACTTCAATTCGAAATATTCAAAACAAATTACAATGCATCTCCTCTTTCAAAACAAAAGAGGGAAACGCCCTTCTGACGTGCCAAGAAGGCTTGCGAGCCCTCTGCCCCCCCCTTCTTCCCTCCCTTCTTCTCCTGATCCCTTTCTCTTCCTATTCCATCTCGCTTCTTCCACTACCTTACACAAATCCATAAGGTGTTCTAGGGCGGTAACCCTCTCCTGAGACAAGTGAAGTTCGTTGCGGAGTCACGCGGTTCTCTCTATGGATGGCAAAATTAATCCGACCCGATGGGTATACACCCTACCCGAACCCGGTCAAACCCGAAAAATAGGGTTTGACTGGGTTTGGGTTCGGGTTTGGGTAAAACCCGAAAACTATAGTACGGGTATGGGTAGGGTATGGGTAGTGCTATTTTCTATCCGAACCCGATCCGAACCTATGGGCATGGGTAATACCCGAACCCATATCTGAATATATATATATATATACATATATATATATACATATCCGAATATATATATACATATACATATATATATATACATATACATATACATATACATATATATATATATACATACATATACATATATACACACACACATATACACACACACATATATATGATCTCTCTCTCTTTCTCTCTCTCTCTATATATATATATATATAATTATATATATGTATGTATGTATATGTATGCATGCATATATGTATGCATGTATGTATGTGTGTTAGAAGTGTGTATGTGCGTATGTATGTATGTATATATATATATAATTGATAATTCTATTTTTGATTGATAATATGCATAAAATTATTTTACTTTTTTTTGGGTATAGAATGGACGGATATGGGGCGGGTATGGATTGGGTATGGAGAAATGGGTTACCCACGGGTATCCCCGAACCTGTTGGGTATGGGGATGGGTATCTCTTTTCTTACCCGATTGGGTATCGGGTAGGGTTTGGGTATAGGGTATTAAGTTCGGGTTTGGAGATGGGTAGTATACTACCCGACCCAAACCCTACCCATTGCCATCACTTCTCTCAATGACAACCCACTTCACTTCCTCAACAGCCTTTCTTGACTTCACGCAAGCTTTGGCCAACTGTTTCTTTTTCGAGGCATACGACGGGTCCGTCTGCCTGATGTTCTCCCTCAAATGCTTTACTTCCGTGAGGGCCTAGTGCAAGTCTTCTCCCTCTCTAAGGCCCTTTGCTCCATTTTAGTAGCCCTCTTCTTAGCCTCACGAGCCTCTTTTTCAAGAGCCTCAATTCGGGCACTAATAAACATAGCCATGGCCCTCAGTAAGGGCTCAGCGCGATGGCAAATAACCGTACATCCACAAAGCCCACACTGGCTAGACTATGCGAAAATGGACACGACAAATATCAGGAAAAAGCCTCAGAGGTAAAGAAAAAAAGTTCTTTTATTGAATAAAAAGTTCATTTTTACATGATATGCTAGGCGAAACAAGAAGATAAAAGATTACAAAATCGAAGCCTCAGCAGAGGCATTAAACAACCTCGGGCTGTGAAACTTTTGAGTTCGCAGGAACAGCCACTACTCCAGAGGCTTCCTCGGTGACTACGGGCTCCAACTAAAGCTAAATTTTCTCGACGGTCATAGGCTCTAGTCGAGACTACCCCTCGATCATTGGCTCGATCGAGGGTTGGTCTTTGCTAGCCTCGTCTTCATCCAAAAAGGATAAGTCCAACTTGGGAAAGCGTGCGGCTATTTTTTGGTGGATCATATCTTGCCCGATGAAGAAAATCTCCTCGACGAACTCGACCTTCTCCTTAGTGAACTCCTGAGAGGCGCGGAATGCCTCAACCGCCAGCCAACCAGCCTCAATGACTTGGCTTTTTATTTTCTTCTCAGCCTCAGGAACCTCTTCCTAGGCCGCTCAACGCCTCTTCTTCTCCTCCAGAAAGTCAGCTTCACCCTTCACTCGCGCAGCCTCGGCCGCCACTCGCACTGCCTCAGTCACTGCCTATGCAGCCTCAGCTTTTTTTAGTGCCTCTTTAAGCTGCTTTGCCTCAACTTCGACCTTATCAACCTTTGTTCGGAAGGTCTTAGCCTCGATAAGGGCATCGGCAACCTCCAACCTTGCCATCTCTATGGAATTGGTAAAACTGATGATATAATGACCAAGCTGTGGAGGCAAGCAAGTCAACTGTTGAAAATATGCAGAAGGGAAAGCAAGTCAAAGAAACTTGCTCGGATGAAAGAATCAATGGCACCTTTTTGCTGGATGTCTAAACTCTGGCCCTACAACATTTCGACGTCTGTTGGAAGGAGAAAGCCCCGAAACAAGTCATAGGCCACTCAATGGTCTTCCAAGGCGGAACTTGTTGGCAAGACCGAAGAGGTCTTCGGTCCCCGACCAATAAAGGGAGCAAAATCTGACCCGACCAACATATCCAAACATACCTAATTGTAAAAGTCAACCTATTCTAGGTCAATTCAAAATCACCTGGTTATAAAGATGTACGTACAAATGTAGCCACTCGAAACACAATTACTCGCCATGAGCGAATCAGTTGGAAACCGGTCAACTCCCAAGCCGCAAGGTTTTGGGATGTGAGTTTGCATCTTAGCTACTTTTTATCCTTAGTTTATAACTATCATATTTTGTGCATTCCTAAATTTATTGTTTGTAGGTAAAATTCCTATACTTATTGAGATTATGATGATATCTTTGAATTTAATTTGATTTTATTGTTTGTGATCTTTGCATTCCATGTTTTGCTTTATTTTTTCAGTCATACAATTGCTAAGTAAAAAGTAAATGGTTTGATGGGTGGTTGTTTGCAAGGAACTATGCAGGCGTGCATTTAATTCCTATATCAACTATGCACTGGATAGAACTTCACTACCTATACTACAGGGCCGAGGAACCCAAATAACATATTTTGGCTAGCTTTTTTGGGTGAGATCCCAAGGTTAGGTATGGGTTTAGAATTTTACACTTTCAAAAGCATTGGGTATGGCTTGGGTGTGTTTTGACTCGAACTTGGCTTGACTTGACCCAAAGCGAACCCAACTCAACCCATTGACACTAGTAATGAAAATGTCAAATGTCATGCCCATGTTGATCAAGGGCCATCATGGTATGCATATTGTTTGCAACTGCACCAACACTTGGATGCATAGGCATGAAAAGAAACCTGATAATGCTCAGAGAGATAGGTGCTATAAAAGAGATTGTAGGAATTCTTCATGCTAGTTATTTTCAATAGCATTCTATTGAGAAGTATACTCTTTAACATAGAAAAAGGAACAAACACTTCAACTTTAACATTTTAAAAAGCATAATATTCACGATGAACAAAATCTTGACACATGTTTCCACAAATTAAAGAAATGTAATTCACAATCCATCAAAATACAATTTGAGGATAAATCCATCCAAAAAATAACAAGCTTATTTTTAAATATGGGGGCTACAAATTTTTTGAAAATTTAGTTTTGACAACCAATACCTCATAGTTCATAAGAATATCAAAATGTCTTGGGCTGCAGCGGGAGATGACAGCATTAAAAATCACAACCACTTAGATGGTTTTGAAGCCATTGTTTTCTATTATTTATTATAATGAAAGCCAAACACATTATTAATCCACAAAAGGGTCAACAATCCAAAGTTGATATATTAGACATGATGAGCTCTACAGAGTCCATTATGGCTTGGCTCAAGTTAACAAAAAACTGGAAGAAATTAAAAGGAAATTTCTGTACCTCAACTGGGCAAGGTCTACCGTTGCTAGCCAAAACATTCTGTGGTAACTCAACAGCCAATGCTGGCCAGAATGTCTTTAGTTCATGTCGAACCTGGATAAGGAGGACCACATCAGAAAGGGCAGATCTCTCAGTAAGTAGATAAAACCAACTGAAATGTATGAAATGGGATTGACAAACAACACACCTCTTGTATGACACGCCATGTAGACTCAAAAGGTTGCACCTCTATGGATCCAACTAAGGGTTTTTCTTCCAATAAAACTTTTGCACAAGCAAGAACTGAATTTGCTATAGAATTAAGATTGTAACCTCCTTCCAGTGTCATCACTATCTTTCCTTGAGCAAATCCCATCAGCTTAAAAAGTAAGTGCAGCAAATGTTAATAGTAAAGTTCAGACAAACAGTTTATATAGTACTCAAGTTGGACTCTGTAAGACAGTGCATATGAAGACATGGCAATATTAGATACATGAGAGATGCTTCTAGGAATGGTTGAAATAAACATGAAGTAGCAGTCCTTTTTTTTTGTTTTGAGATAAGAAGCAGCAATGAAAAGATTGACATAATACAGATAAAGAATTAATATGATTTAACGAAATTTATCATGGCAAAGATGAAATATTTTCATACTTGTTAAGGAATTTCAATGGGTCATTTTAAAATTTCATCAAAGAAACAAAGACTGTAGAAAGTACTCACCTTTTTCAACATAAGTGAATATCCATATGGTGTGATACAACAACCTCCAAGTGGATCACGAACAGCTATTGAAAAAACATATTAGCAAATTCTTTCGAAGAAGAAACATAAATAAATTTTATACATTCAACACGTTAATTTTAATTGATGTCAGCAAATCAGCAACAAAGAATAAGGTTTACAAAACAATAATGCTATATGAGGGTTATGTTGGTTCGTCAAGATAATGGGCAGAAGAAATTAAATCTTCTCATCTGCTAGGTTGTCAATACCCTTGGATGTGCCTCTAATTGGCATTCAGTGAGACTTCTGACCAGTAAACAAAATATGAGCTTGAACTTTGCAGGATGATTGCAAAAGGAGCTCATGCAGTAGCTACGTGACTGTTTGACTCACCAAAAGTGGCCATTTGCTGGTTACCAATGTAAATTTGATCAAAGCATGCACATTCAAAGAAAATATCATGATGACAGTCAATCATCATTAGCAGAATTCCAGTAGCACTGCAAGCTTGATAAAGTATCAACGAATATCCATCTCTCCCCTCAAAGATAATGATCAATGACGATGACCAAGTCACTTGGATGCTGCCAGAAAAAAGTAATAAATAATGGATGTCTCACAAGGTAACAACATGACTTTGAGATCCACCTTCAAATGGCTGCTAACTTAAGATGATTTGAATTGTCCATTAAGTTAGTGCTTCAGAAATGTTCAGCCTATTTGTCTGCTGAACCAAAATAGGAAGCCAAAAGAAGTAGATACATCTTTAGGCCCAGGTTTCCCCCACTTTAGGATCACAGATCACCAAAGTAGTGTGAGAACATGATTTGGAATGACTGAAACCACCTGCATTTTGTTAGAATCCTAGGAAAAAAGATCCATGAGGCCAAGACATGTTTTGTCAAGTGACTTAATAAATATTTCCACCCATAAGCATGACTGCCTATCTTTATATCATTAGCAAGTTAGTATTGCATTGATTGGAGGAAATATGTATAACTTTCAAATTAATTGTCTCAATTGATCCAATGAAGCACTAATCCAACAAGTTGAGGAATTCCTCTCATCACAATGGAAAAGCTTATGTAGGAAGTTGTCTTAAAAGTTAAAACTCTCTGATTCTTTAATTTAAAATTATTATGTTTCAATCAAGATTCGCGGACTCGGCACCGGAGCCCATGCTGGCCAGCTGGCGGTTTGGGTCGGTACGTGTCCATACCGGACCGGACCGGCACGAATCGACACAGAGAAAGGAAGCAAACCGGGAGGAGGAAAATAGAGAAAGAGAGAGAAATAGAGAGAGGAGGAAGAAAGAAAAGGAGGGAGGGGAAGGAGTCGGAGGGGCCGCCGGACGGCCGCCAATTGACCACCGGACAGCGCAATCCACGCGTGCGGTGCCGCGGGCATGAAACAGGGCCCTATTTCACAAGAACTTTCTTTAAAAAAGTTGAAAAAATGTGAAGCAGGCAACTTAAGTGAAGCTGGCAAACCAATTGCTAGCTTCACTGTTTTTGCCTTGCTTAAAAAAAATTCAAAATAATGAAGTCGGCAAATTGATTGCCGGTTTCTCTATTCATTGCGTTTTAAAAAAATGCGATAAAGGAATAGGGGTGGTGGCCCCTGTTCCGCAGCAGTGAATCCGCCTGCATGGTTTCCATCGGTTAGTGGCCATGGCAGCCACCCAACAAGCTCCGACGAACTCTCTGCCAACTGCGCCTCCCTCCGGTAAGTCACTCCCCCCCCCTCTCTCTCTTATTTAAAAGCCCTAATGGGCAAACCGAGCCGCGGAGGCTTCCGTGCCCTCCGACGGCCACAATGGGCCATCGACGGCCTCCAACGGCATCGTGGTCTCTCTCCCTCTCCTCTTCTCTCTCTCTCTTCCTCTTTTTCCCTCTCTTTGTCCCTCGGCACCAGCATGTGCCGTTTTTCAAGCCGAAACTGTCCCGGTTCCCCACCAATCTGGTTCGGCACACCCTAAACCATCTGGTTCGGGACATTTTCAATCATATCTATCTGAATTTATAAATTTCACAAATAAATTTTTCTGTTTTAATTGTTCCAACAGAAACCATTTGCCATTTGAAATAAAATGAGATGCTGAAAAGTCTAAGCTGAAACCATGTGAAACAAAATATTAGGCCTAACACTATGAAACTATGCAAATGTGCAATCAGCTTGCTGGTGAATTAGACTTTCTAATACTAACAGGTCTATGTGAGCCAGTCTATGTAAGTGCACATTTGGTTCAGAAAGTCAGACATATGCAAAAGGCATCCAGATGTAATGCAGATACCTTCTTGACCTGCACGCACTCAAACTAAATGGGCTGATCTGGCAGTTTTGTAAAAGCATGGTTTCAAGCGCTAGCCTGCCAATCAGCATGTTTTCATGCTGGATTGGTACTGGAACCAGGTTTGGGCCAGCACAGAAAATTTAAAGAAAGTTTATAAATCTTTTTTTTTCATTTTTCTGGGCACGGTGCAGCAGTTTTGCTAGCATGTTATGGCATCTCAAGTACCATGCCAGTGGAAGACCAACATGTCCACACATCACAGATACTTAAAAGTATCTTAAAACTTGCAAACAGTTTCCACGAAAAATTTGTTTATGAGTCCAAGAAATCTGCTTTGTTGGTCCTTCCAACATCAATTCTAGAACAGTATATCCTGATGAACTTTCTCTTTGTATAGACACATGTTATTCATCGATTTTGTGATTAACTTTGATCATAGACATCTTTTCATATAAACAATTTCCATCGTATGTCAAGTATGATGGTCCAAAATCCTGAACCAAATGGATATTTTACACACATGCAAGGAGAGAGAATAAATTTTGAAAAAGTAAAAAAGAAAATAACCTGCATCAAATCCAGCAGAAATTAATATTATGTCAGGATTGTAAGATTCAGCTACAGGAAGCAATACATGGTCCCAGACAGCTAAATAGTCTGCATCACCACACTGTCCATGTTCCCAAGGAACATTAATGTTATATCCTGCACCTGCCCCTTCACCAACCATGCAATATGAACCACCATCACCAGCTGGATAAAAGCTTCCAAAATCAAACCTACAACGGGAAGATGATTGTTACAGTCAGCTGTGTTTACGAGATCACTTCACAGTAAGCTAACATTCACAAAGAATAGGATGCCATAGTCTCCTTAGATATTTGTTCATTGTTCGATATCCAGATAGCTACATGCCTACATGTATAGCTGATTTATAGATGTCCAGCAGTACTATTTTTCCTTCTTTTTTTTTTTTGAAATACATTGGAATTATGCAACGGTGCTTGACAGCATGCAAATTATATAAAACAAGTTCCCCTCAACATATGTGGCAGGCATTTGATAGACCAAGGAGGAAGGATACTTTTTGGAAAAACATGTAGGATAGAATGCTCTAGACCACATATTTCCCAAAACATGCTAGTCTATTGATTAATCAGTTGTTGTATGGAATTTTATTAATTGAGTTGGAGGTAGACCTTGTTTACAATCTAGTTAAAAAGAGCTTCAGAAATACAAAAAATAGTCAACCTGTTTTCTTAAGAGTCTCAATGTGCATATTAGAGGATTACATATATGTATCCATCTCCGGCAAAAAACACATATTTTTTTCAACTACAGCATTTGTTAAATTCTAGGAAAACCTTGATTTTTTTTTTTTTTTTTTTTGATGCAGAACTGCAAGAGTGAAACTCTTCTGAAATGAGTATCATTATGAAGGAGATGCAACTGTTTTTATGTATGCCTTTACTTGAAAACAACAAAATGAACACAACTTAAGGGAATGGCTGGCCCAAACACCAACAGCTAGAACGTATCAAGTATTGAGCACAATCAGTAGCGACAGAAGCTTCGTTTCAAGTGCCAGTCTGTGCTGCTCTGTGCCAGCTGGCACATATTGTGCCATGTCAATACCAGCAGGGGCTTGATGTTCAGTCCTGCACATTCCAACCTGCATGATCCATGTCAATCCAGTATAGATTGACAATGTTAGTGCCAACTACCCCAAGTGAAATGTACTTTAATTTGGGCACACATGGCATGTTTCAAGATGGCAAAGCACATTTCATACCAGCATTGGCCAACACACCCAATGCAAACAGCAATTCAATATTTGGAAAGAAAGCCATAGAGTCTTGCATTGATAGAAGATACCCTTGATAGGAATGAATGAGTCATGTGGATGACCTTAAATTGATGGAATAAGGTATGAAGATTATGTTTATATATGCATGACGCAAGAACAAATAGAATATTGGTTTCAAGATATCATAAGAAACTAGAGATACTCAATGTTACCTGTGAATAGAAAAGAACAGTACCCGGGGGTCCTTGTAAAACATATTCTGAGTGCCATTGCCATGGTGAACATCCCAGTCCACAATTAGTATCTTTCTAATACCTAATTCAGGCTGTAATAGGACTACAAGAGTGAATAGGCATTTACAGTTCCAGAAAAATGATATCATGCAATTTACAAAAAGCCATGATGCGAGTGCTCACGTTAGATTTTTGTACAAAAATTACCAGCAAAAATCACTGCATACCCTTTCATTCAAGAGAAAATTAGCTGCAATTGCGACATTGTTGAAGAGACAAAAGCCCATAGCTTCATCAGATTCTGCATGATGTCCAGGAGGCCTCACAATGGCAATAGCAGAATCCAAATCTCCTTTGGCCACCTTTTCAGACACCTGCTCAAGGAAAAAGGAAAAAGGGTTTAATGTTTATTTTAGAAGATTCTATTACTATTTTACACCGGTAGAATGTACCTGACTGTGCTGATCATTTTAAAAAAAATTAAAATTAAGTACTTAGTCCAATTAACTGATGATGCTAAATTCTTATCAATATGTTTCTAGACTTATTTGGTGGAGATGAGTTAAATCACAACTGGTTAAGAAAATTGAGCATGACATATTACCTCAACAACTGAACCTGCTGCAAGATAAGCAGCTTCAGATGAACCCTTGTTAAAATATATAGAATTGAACTTTGAGGCAATCCTAAGACGTTGAGAATCAAATTCTTTAGAGCTGATATTCCTGATCAGCTTGATGTGACTTTGGGTATGAACAAGTGCTATGTACTTGTCCTCAGCTTCCTTGGCTCTCAGAACTACACATCTGGAAAGAAAAGAAAAAGATAAAATTAAATAGAGATATAGTACTAAATAGGCAATCTTTTTCTTAAAACAAAAAAGAAATATCAACAGTTATGCATAATTTATCCACTGAAATGGGAAAATAAGCGTAGACTTCCTAGGTTATTAGCATAGGCAGTATGGATCTCGTTTCCTTAGATGGCATGGCAGTTGCACATATTACAGTTTATACATGAAGCTGAACAATTCAGAAAACACCACCAAATGGATAGCCAGATATAACTATAACTCAAATACATAGCATCTAGATTCAGTCAATGAAAGGTTATTCATCAAACCCAATTCTCACAAAATTTAGAGTCCGGTTAACACGGAAAGAAAGAGATTTTTCAAAAATAAAAAGAAAAAAGTTGCCAGCAAGACAGCATGTTCAACCAAGCGAATGCTGAGTTGAATAGACCATATAAACACCGTGATAGTTCTAAGATCATGCAAAAAGGTGAAATGAACTAATTCATTTTTAAACTATTAGCCAAATCAAGGTTTCAACAAAAAATGCATACTCTCATGGTACGATATTCTTTTCTCTTTCGTATACAGATGATCCCATAATATTTAGCATAAAGCAAAGCTTATAACCCATTAATCTCGCAAATAACTTCAATTTTTCTAGATAAAAATCTTTCAAGACCTCCAAAAAAAATCTGAAAAGAATAACTTTCTCTAATAACTTCAAAATGTCTAGATGCAAGCTTTTCATGACTTCTCAGAAGCGCACGAAATCATAAGAAAGACTCGAACTTTAGGGTTTTATAGATATATTGTCAAATTGCGAGGAAAAAAACAATGGAAAGAAGAGTCGTTTCCACTCTCCCAAACTTCCATTAATGCCGAACAGCCGTCGGGAGCCAACCAATCCTCGGAGAAAAGGGGAATAAAAGAGAAATATACCTCTGGGGAATTCCCTCGGACTCGAGCTTCAGCCAGATGGCGCGGATCCGCTCGGGATTCTCCGGGTGGCTCTCGCCATCGGGGGTGGCATGGCGGCACATCCGCTCGTCGTACAGGAGGCCTACGCGCCGGCGGCGGGGATCCTCCGGCGCCTCCATGATCGACGGTAAGTCGGCGAGCGAGCTCGGTCAGAGGGAACAAAAATGGCCAAGACTGGGACTGGGAGCAAAATGGTACGAGAGACTTTGGGACGTAGAATAGGTGTCGAGTATTTAATGTAAAGTAGTCGAGAATACGAACAAATCCAGTCGGAACGGGACGGAATGCTATGGGACGACTTGGGCAGCCGCCTCCTTGTTTTATTTTTAACTATTAAAAAAAAAAAAAAAAAAAAAAAGGGACCTGAGATCAATATATTTATATTCATATTTTTTTTATTTTTATATTTATTTAAAATAGATGTGAATATAAATTAGATATTAAAAATATGGATGTAAACCGAGTAATTAAATTTTATAATCAAAAATATTACTAAATAGATAATAAATCAAATTAATAATATATTAATATGATTATATATTTTTTAAAAAAATTAATGAATGCTATAAAAAAATATATATTGAATAATTATTTTTTCATATCCATATCTATTTTTTTTGACTGATATAGATATGGATATGGATATAAATATTAATCGGATGCTCAATTTTTTATCCATATCTGTTTGGATATGAAAATGGATTCAGATAGATATTATCCGATCTATTTTTACCTCTAAAAAATATCTTAGAAAAAAAATATTGTTATTTTTTGTGTTTCACCAAGTGGTTTGAAGTTTTTTTAAACTAGAGAATGGAGTATGGTTCCACAGGCGAAAGCTGCAAATGGGTCGGATTGACCTGTGACCCCACCCGATCCAATCCGCATAGACCCGACCTAGATCATTTTCAAAGATCTATGGATCCAGGTAGGGTTCTGAAATTAGGTCCATTCCATTTTCTGGATCGAATCTGGATTTATTAAATTTTGATCTAATCCGATTTGGAGAAATTTTTAGATTGTTTTGGGTCCTGAGATGAATGACCCAACATGAACCCAATGCAAGGCCCAAATCAACTTAATACAAGACGCAGCCATGATTACCTTTTTTTCATTCTCCTCTATTTATTGAAGCTCAAAGCTCTACTCCTTTTTATATTTTTATTTTTTATTTATTTTCATAATTACAATCCTTCGGTTCCTTGGAAGATGGTCTTTTAAAACCTATATTTCTACTGCTCCATCAACCTCACTCAAGGTTTTAAATATATGTCAAAGAAAAGGATGACGAAGGTAGAATTAGAATATTTATTCATCTAACATAATAGAAATGATAGAAGCATATTAATTTAAAAATAGATAAAATAAAACTCTCTAACTTCCTCCTACCTTCATTCGCCCAGACTTTATTCCCAAGTTGGAAAAGAATTAAGATTCTATTGATCAAAGATTGTAAGCTGTCATCACTAGCTTTTCAAATTATGTGAAACATCTGGATATTTATTTTTACATGCTTTCATTAGTTGGATCTTGGTATTCATTTTCTAGCTTCATAAACTTCATTAGAAATATCAACAAGAACAAAAATATAAGTAGAACTAGATACGGGTAAAGAAAAATAATAGATTCAGCATCTACTTGACAATCTGAAAATTGGTACACAAGCCAACAATAAAGAGCATGTACTGAAGAAAAGTAAGTCCTCTGGCAGTGTTACTACACAAAATAATACCATGATAGTCCTTATTTGATACTTATTGATTTTGTTATTTATAATCCAGATTTGAATCAACCTGGACTTGGGTCTGAATTGAACCCATATTTTATGGATCAGGGTTGAATTATATATGAATCTGATCCGATCCGAATGATCCTTTAGATCAAAAAATTTGATCATAGATCTGACCCGACCTGATTCAATCTTCTATTAGGATGGATTTGAGTCCAATATTTAGATCCGATCAAAGAATCGGATCAGATCGGGGTCATTCATGAATGACCCCTATTCGACCTGATCCATTTGCACCCTTAGGTGCAATCACCAATTCTTCAGATCCTATCAAAAGTATGGTCCTGCTAGGGTGCTAGCCAATTTTTCCATTACATCTAAAGCTTATTTGATCTTGAAAATATAATACTTGAAAAAATAGTTTTGACATATTTGATTTACCATACAATGATAGCATATTTCAAAGTGCCTTATATTTGGTTATTTATTTTTAAAAAAAATTATATAAAATATCTATTATATCCTTAATAATAAAAAAAGATCTTACTCCATTTTATTTATCGCTTTAAAGATACTATTGAAAAGAAGAAGAAGAAGAAGATCCAAATTTCTTTTCTATAGGAAAACCAAAAATCTATATCCTACATGGATTTTTCTTTCCTAAGAAATATGGAAAGCTTATTCTCATGAGAATATCAATTTTCAATCTCTCTTTTTTAAAAATTCTAATCAAACAAGAATGATTATTTCATTTTTTCATTAATCACACTTTCCTTCTATTCCCGTCAATCAAATGAGTCCCAAATTCGTGCTAGAATTGAAAGTGAGTGTCATGTTTTTCTAAAGTTTTGCCATGGCTTTGCAGGGCTTCTCCATCCCTCCTCTCCTTTTCCAACAAAAAAAAATAAAAAAGAAAGAAAGAAAAGAAAAGCCAATGGCATCATAACAACCATTATTACGAGCTCTTCACTATATTATAGTGATGGTAGTACAGAAGCTATGAACAACAGTATCTGGTAGTTTCATTGTTCATCTATTACAATAATACCTGATGATCCTAATTTATTATTTCTTTATTCAACAAACCTGGGCTTAATCAAATGATATCATTATTCTTATATTCTTCATCATTTCTTATTGTAACATCGAATAAAGATCATTACAGCAACCGCTGTTTTTGCCAATATGACAATAAATGAAGTTATAAGTGTTTCGATGGTGGTCCATTATGAAGGGATTATATTGGGCTAGAACAGTGGTGGGGAGAGGCAAAAGATTTGGCATAAAAAGGCATGAGGAAGTTATCCTCCTCTTCTATTGATGTATTTTTCAAAGCTAGACAGAGCATACTCAAATGCAAGCAGAAGCAGTCCTCGATATTGTCATATAGCTAACGAGACTGCTGCTTTGTTGGATGCCTGCAGTGAAAACTTAAATCATAGAATTCCCAGATTAGCAGTGGTGTTAGCTGAACCAACATGTAGTACCTCTCAAAAGTCTTTATGACTTTGGATAAGTACAATAATGCATGATTCTTTTCTTTGATTTGGTTAAGCATGAGTATTTTGCCATGTCCATCCCTTTTCTGCAGGACCTTGGCTAAAAGTGAAAGAACAATTCATGCATCCATAATCCTCTCCTTTAGGCCAACTGATCCATATGATAAGTCATATATAGAGCCAAGATATAGGAAGTCGAGATAAGTACAGCTGATAGATGATATTGGATAGAGCAGGCGTTATGGCCGGCATTATGGATAGTGGACTTGAATGGCACTGCAGCTCTTTAGCATGCAAGAGTTATAATTGAATGCTATGCTTTTTCTTTTTACAAGTATGAGGAGAGGTGGTCAAAAGATGGTTAACTGATTTAAGCTTCTATCGAGATGATGAAAACAAACACAGTGGACTGATCAAAAACAATGAAGATTGTGTTAGCTGGAACAATAGCTCTTGGTAGCCAAATTATCAACATATGCATGCCAAAGCTGGAGAGTGTTAACAAGATAAGCAATGACAGCTATTCCAAATGGCCAACCACCAGAAAACACATCACAATTTAGAACAAAAGCTTCAAGGGGACCATGGAACTGATTGATGAACAATTTATGGAAACCTTTATCCATTTTTGCTTTTATGCAATAATCCATTGCTTTAGTCTGTTATCTTCCTTCCTTAATTCCTTCAGTGCATATGCTGTAATGCCATCTACAACGGAGCATTGTCTATATTGAATTAGTTTTAGTCATAGTTGTATTGGCTTAACTTAAAATAAATATATAAAATCTCATTTATAAACTAGGATAAATTTGTTAAATCAGAAACTGAAACAACAATTCTCAACACAAACCACCCAATCTGCAATGGCAAAAGAACTATAGATTTTTGGAGCACTTGAAGAAGATTAAAGTATTCAAACCAATATTTTCTTTAGGGTAAACTAATGAGAAATCTCCAATGGAGTTTAAACTTAAAAGTAGCTTCCCATTTAAGTTTCAAATAAAAAAAATTTTTCATTTGAAATATAACTTAAAAGCAACTTCCCAAATAGTATGAAATGACCGAATTATTCTTGCAGTTATAAAGTAATACTATACTATTATAAAATAATATTGTGCTATTATAAAATAATACTGCACTATTATAAAACAGTATTGCACTATTATAAAATAGTACTACACTATTATAAGGTTATACTATACTGTTACATTATTATAAAGCAATACTGCATTACTATAAAGTAATACTATACCATAATAATGTAATACTATCTTATTGTAAAGGAATACTACACTAATATAATATAATAAAGCAATACTGCATTATTGTAAAGGAATATTACGCTAATATAATATAATACTATCTTATTGTAAAGGAATACTGTACTAATATAATATAATAATATAATATAATACTGTCTTATTGTAAAAAAATATTATCTTATTATATAAAAGTATAAGGATACTTTCAGCCAAAAATAGAGAGTTGCTTTTAATCTATATTTGGAATAAGAAGCTATTTTTACATAAAATTCAACTGGGAAGCTGCTTTTAAGTTGAAAGTCTATTTTCTTTATCTTAGAAAATTGCTCTAATTATAATTTTAGTTCCTGGTGGGATGAGGGGCATTTCAGCTATCTTATCCCATTCTTATGAAAAAATAGGAACTGGGATGGGATGGGGCTATGCAATCTATCCATGTGGGGATAGAAAAAGAAGAAAAAGAAAAGAAGGAAAGAAAGAAGAAAAAAAGAGAAAAGAAACAACAGAAGAAATAAAGAAAAAAAAAATGAAAGAGACAAACAACACCTACAAAGACAAAGATGACTGTCCAGACAGGTCGGGACGGCACGACATGCTGTTCTCTTGAGAAACTGAGATGCCCCGATCCCGCATGATTTAAACCTTGGCCAGTCGGTAATCTTGTAGGTGGTAGGGTCATTGGTTCAGGAGCCCGTCACACATTAAATTACAGCTTCTGAGTCAGGCTAAGCAAGGATGAATGCACAAAACACCAAAACAGGCTTCAATGTCTTTTTAATGAAATAGGAGGCTGAGAACCAGCCACCGTATATTAATCAGAGATAAATATGTACATATAACTGATGAGACATCAATAATACTAGGTGTGTTAGGACTTCCAAAGAGGAAGAGCCAAAGACTAACTTACAGGAATAACCAAAGGAAATTCAAAAATATTGGCAACAGAACTAGAGGATTCATTGAATGAGACCTCAATATTGATATAACATGCACCAACAGAATTGAATCAGAGTGGACATCAGCGGTTCCCAAGAGGTGGGACTTCCTTACTTCAGAGTAGCATCCATCTAAGAAGAATTACAACTAATGCAGTGGTTAGAGGAGAAGTTTTCCTGATAAATCCCAGTCAGGTATGACTTGATTTGTTGAGACCATAACGTCATCCGATGGGCCTTCCACTGCAAGACTCTTAGTTATACCAGAACTCTCAAGTCATCCAGCTTGTGCAGCAGGCTTTGCAATTATGGCAGCCTACCAGAGAAGTCAGATGGAAACCAGCTTTTAAAGTGATCTATGCAACGTTGCCTCACCAACGAGGTGTTCTTTGCCTCCAAGCAGAAAATACGCTGGTTTCTTTCCTTCCAGAGACACCAGCAGGTCGAGGAGATGAAGCTATACCATAACACAAGAGGGTACAACTTTGGGAGATTGAGCTTCCAAGGTCCCCAGAGGATGGCAAAAGACTGGGGGAGCGGTGGCATTTCCAAATTATCAATAAAAGAGCTTCAAAGTCTAATAGAGAAAGAACAGGTTAGGAACAAGTGTTGCGCAGTTTCCTCGTCTTCCGCACATAAAGGGTAGTGCGTGGGGTAAGGGAAGTTCCTTTTTTTGAGATTGTCAGAAGTAAGGAGTCGATTATTGTACATTAACCAGTTAAAGACTTTAATTTTTTCAGGCAGGGGGAGCCTCCAATTCATCTGAGCAAATTCTGACTCAATTCCACTGTAGGAGAAGAAAAGATATGCATCTCTAACCTTGTAAATGCCCTTGGGGCCCCAAATCCATCCAATCCTATCCTCTTCTGTAGTTAAGTTATCCAGGAGATGAATGATTGTAGCACACTAAGTTCTTCCTCACTTCTAGGCGCAGTATGAAACTTGAACAGAGATCTTTGATCAGTGCAATTCAAGAAATCAGCAATAGAGTTGTCTGGTCTCACTGTCTGGAAGAAGAGAGAAGGGAAGAGGTCCTTGAGAGTACCATTGGCATACCATTTATCGAACTAGAATGCTGTAAGTCTACCCTTTCCCAAACTTGAATGAAGCTCCTGCCAAGAATAAATCCAAAGGTTTGACAGTATTGCGCCAAGGTTCAGATGCATGTCTGAGGCGACTGGAGAGGTAGTCGAAAGTGGAGAAATTGAGTAGTGTAAGTGGTGGATCAGTCTTCTCCAAGGGCGATTAACATCTTTGAAAAAGTTCCATAATCGCTTCATCGGCAGACATTTATTAAATACCCTCAGATTAATTACTTCTAAGCCACCATATTACTTGGGCCTGCATACTTGATTCCAATTCATAAGACAATAACCTCCTTTGCAAGGTTTTTTGCCTCTACACAAAAATGCACATCTCCTTTTATCGATTTTACTGATGACTGATGATGGAAGGGCAAAGGAAGACATCCAGTAAGTTGGAATGGAGCTGATCACAGCATTCACAAGAACTAGCCTACCAGCTAAGGATAAGGTGTCGCTCTTCCATGTGGATAGTTTGTTGTCCACTTTCCCTAAGATGAAGCTCCAATCAGAAGCTTTTGGTTTGCCCGCACTTAGAGGGAACCCAAGATGCTTTGAAGGGAGGTTAGCCTTTGTGCAGCCTAAAATGCTTGCAAAAAAACTGCTTTCTTCATCTGTTAAACACAAACTGAAAAGGAAACTTTGATCGAAATTTATCTTCAGACCTGTTAGGAGCTCAAAAAGATAAAGAATAAATTTTAGGAGCTTAGCTTGGCCAGAATCTGCATTAAAGATAATAATTGCGTCATCAGCATACTGGAAGCGTAGATTAGGAAATGCAGAAGCTGCTCCTATTAGGCCTTCTAAAAGTTCATTATGGGATGCAGTGGCCAATATTCTATCTAGAAGATCAGAAACAAGATTAAAAAGAAGAGGGGATAATGGGTCTCCCTGCTTCAAGCCTCTTTTAGCTTGAATCCAGTTTGTCGGTTCTCCGTTCAAGATAAGAGCAAATTTTGATGAGAGAAGAATGGACTGCATCTAGGAGGCACCATTTATTTCCAAAACCATGATTCCTTAATAATGTAAGAAGAACGTTCCAATCCACACTATCAAAGGCTTTCTCGAAGCTGATTTTCAGAAGGAGACCTTTGGTTTTGACCTTTTTGCAGCTAGCAATTAGTTCAGAGATGCAAAGAAATCCATCTGAGATATGTCGGCCCTTGATGAAGGGAGACTGAGACTCTGAGATCAACGAGTCCATGTATTTAGCTAACCGAAGACTGAGCATCTTCGAGAAGATTTTTGGTATTTGATGGATCAAACTAATTGGATGGTAGTCCTTCACACTCTTGCAATCTTTTTTCTTTGGAACTAGAGATAGGAAAGAGTAATTAAGCCTTCCAAGACCTGCCGGGTTATGATACAAGTCGTTAAAGAGGAGGATCAGATCTTCCTTGAAGATGTCCCAATATTTTTAATAGAATAAACCTGGAAAACCATCAGGACCGGGAGCTTTGTCACTGGCGAGGCAGCCAGTTTTATTTCCTTTGGTTCGAATGGTCGGTCCAGGTCAGAGAGGTCGATCCTAGTAGGATAAATAAGGTCCCAATTAACACTAAGACAAGGTTCTTCTAATGATCCTAAAATGCCCTTGTAGAAACTGATGAAAGAGTTTCTGATCTGATCATGATCTAAGATCAACTTCCCTTCAAGCTCGATGCAAGAGATGTAATTTTTCCTTTTCCTAGCAGAGGCAAGAAGATGAAAGTAGTTAGTGTTTCCATCTCCTGCTTTAATCCATTTATCCCTGGACATTTGTTTCCATAATATCTCCTCCTGATTCAGAATATGCTTGAGCTTCAGCTTTAGTTGCACTCTTTCTTATCGCTCTTGCGCTAACAATGATCCATGTTCCTCTGTAGAGTCTAAGTTCATGATTCTTTGCTTGATCTTAGCTTTTTCAGAGATGATATTTCCATTGCACCGCCTGTTCCATTGCTTCAAGTTCATCCGGAGAAGGCCCAACTTTTTGACAACTCGCGTTACAGGGTCAACCGATGCAGATGGGTAGTTCCAGCAGTCACTGATTAATTTCTCAAATCCTGAACAGGTGAGCCAAAAGAGTTCCAGTCTGAATGGCTTCTTGAGAGATTTCCGATTAGAGAGAGTAGGAAGAATCGGTAGATGATCCGAAGTTATCTTGGGAAGAAGAGAAAGAATAGCCAAGGGGAAAATTTGAAGCCAATCTACTGAAGCCAAGCAGCGATCCAATTTGACAAGAGTTGGGTTTTCACGATGGTTTCACCAGGTGAAGTGAAAATGCCCGAGCTTCAGTTCTGTCAAAGACCTTTGCTCAATGAAATCGTTAAACTCAGCGGAATGCACATCTTTACTGGAAGAGAAGCGGGTGAGGTTAAAATCTCCCAGAAACACCCAAGGCCCATACCAAGAGGATCTAACGGTTGATAGTTCTTCCAAGAAACATGATTTCAAACTCCTGTCTACTGGACCGTATACGTTAGTTAGAAGCCATTTTTGATCACTTTGATGAGGTAGAGAGTGCAGAGTGCTGATGGAGAAGCGACCTTTGCGGAATGAGCAACCAAAAATTTGGTTAGAATTCCGGCCAACAACCATCCATGAGTCGATAGATTTTCCACAAGAAGAAGTAACCAACGCACGAGAAAAGCTCACTGTTTTGGTCTCTTGGAAGCAGACCACATTGCACTTTGCTTGCCTAACAATGTCTCTGACTAACTGACGTTTTGAGGACTTACCAATTCCTCTTACATTCCAAGATAAAATTGTCATGAAGGGAAGGAAGACTCTGCAGCCCATGATAAGGTAATCTCACTAAAGGGCCATTTGTTAGCACAATGCAACAAAGAGGAAGAAGCCAAGGGGCCCAAGACTCTGTTTCCTAGTCAAACTGAGAGAGACTTTAATATTATACAAGTAAAGCACACTTGTCTCTAACCTGACAGCGAAGAAGCACTCCCTTAATCTGATACCAATATAGCTCCAGAGGTGAAAGGATCCACCTAGTGGCATATGTAAAGGTGCACATAACATACTTAGACCCAAAAGGAAGCTCCTGCATTGCGTGCTTCTGTCAACCAAACTAGTTGACAGACGTCTAAATTTTTTAGGGCTGATCCCATTATGTCTGCAGGACTCCATCTTCTTAAGCTTTGACAACACCAGGTCTTCAGCATCATTAAACAGGAAACCGCATTTCAGACCAATTTCACGAACATCTTTAGCAGTGAGACTGTTGATAAAGAGGACATCTTCAATCTTGAGAAATGCTTCTTCCAGCCCTAATGATTTGATCTTCTTTGAACAAAGGCGTGCACTGCGTTTGCACTTAAGGGGGGGATCAGACGAACATATATTAGTTTGCCCTTGATGATACAAAGAAACTTCTCTATCTTCAGCGAACTTAGGACCGGCCGGAGAAGGCAGACCTACCGCATCTCTATGAGGTAAGGAAGATAGGATGGTTTGGAAGATTTTAGAGACTGGGATGACGCGGAGAGTAGGGGTCTGAGCCTTGCTAGAGCTAGGTAGCCCAGATAATGGAAGGTTTGGCTGAACCGAGCTGAAGGTGACCGTTGAACGGTCACAATTTGAATTTGAATTTGAGAGGAAATGTCGGAGAAGTTAACAGGTTCTGATCTAAGAACACCTCTATTGGTCTAGGAGGAAGACCAACTTGGTTCAGGTGAACCGAAAGCGGTTCAGGCCGGAACAACAGGCTCTGAAAAACTCATGGGACCGGCGACTTCAGGGAAAGGACGGAGAAGTCGCCGGTCCCATGACTTTTCCCACAACTATTGACATCAGGTTTGTTGAGGTGATAAGAATGCGCGTCACCAGATGTTGGTTGTTCTCCATGGGCAAACCAAAAATCCCAGTCATCGTCATCACCCATTGGGTTCTCTTTAGAAGAAGATGGATTGTTCTGCAACGAAGTTAACTGTGATTGAGACGGTATATGTAAAAGGACCAAGATTTACCTCAATTTTCTCTGGAATGTTATCAATCTCTTCATTGAAGAAAACCACATCAAAACCAGACAGATCTTCCTAGTAGAGACAGGAACGACTCACTCTGCAGGGTGTGCCAAAGCTGGAGATAATGGTGGCAATCGCATCCGCCGTCCAGCAGAACAAAGAAAGACCGTTCAAGGTAGTGAATACTTTGTATTTCAAACGGTGAGCGATCCCATCTTTGAACTTGTTGCAGCCAATTCTCTGTTGCACCTATTGCTAGAGAAGAACACCTATAAAAGAAATCCACATTGATCGAAATTATGTCCGACGAGGACTTTTCGATGTTTAAATCAATAGAGAGTGGTGAACAGCAGATAAAATTTTCAGAGAGAGAGTTTTAGCCCAGAAGTCTCTTACCAATGCTGTTCATTTACCTTCTTTTATAGAAGAATTGTTGGTAACTATTTGTAATGGATAGGCACGTGGGTCCTGCATATTTCGACACTATGTGATCGTAGGATAGATGGTTATACTTATTACTGATCATGGTATATGGTCATTATGTGCTTTTTGCACTGGCAATTTTCAGTATACCGACTATATGTCGGTAGTCTGAGTGTGTTGACTGTATGTCGGTAATTGTAGAAATACAAATGACCATCGGTCAGTAACTCTGATATGCCGATGGTCATCGGTCATGAAGTCGGTTAAGTTGCCATGGTTGAATTATATTTGCCAGGGAAGTAAGTTAAGAATAGCCGACTGTTGGTCGGCTTACTAATTGATAGTTGGTGGTCTGTGCTTATCAGATCGATTGAAAGTCGGATGATATGTTGTAATTGAGACGGAACTTATTTTGTGATGTAACTTTGATAGCTCGTCGTCTATAACTGATAGATATCCGATCGGCTGACTGTGAATCGGGAAAGCAGACTGAATTATCCCAACAGTTGCCCCTCACTCCTAAGTTCAAGGTGGCCTGACATGTGGATTGGCACGTGGCTTGACACATTGGATGAAGGAAGTTGTCACATGCTATCTCAAGCTCTGATTCGACTGCAGACATTAATGATTTCTTCAAAAAAATGAAGTCTCCAGCTATTTTATCGCTTCGATAATCATGAGATCATCATTAGGATGTCGATTCAAGGAGATGGTTTGGCATCCGGAGAATCTGATCAATTTGATTCTAACTAGTCGATTTCGATCATGTGTTTGGATGTCATTGGTTCTGAGCTGTTCATGCGGATAGAGGTGAGGTGGCATGATCTGATGGTACATACATCGAACCCTCTGATCGATGATCGATTTTAATGTAGCTACGTGTTGAAATCTGGAGCAGTCTTGATTTAAACAATTTCATCCCGACCATTGATGGACCCTATATATACAATGTCGTTTTCATTTGCATTTTTCATTTCTGTATTTGTCATCTTCTCCTACAACTGAGGATTTTGTCTTGGGTGTCGAGAGCTTTAGGGTTCTTGAAATCTTCCTCTTTGTATTTCCACGATCTCCACATCGTCCCCTAATTCCAGGTCAAGTTTTCCTTCCTCTTTTCTTCTTCATCTAGGTTTCTTTTCCTACCCTTTTCAATGGCTAGTAGGAGTAGAAAAGATAAGGGAAAGGTTAAAATAGATGAAACTCCTCGAGGTAGTCAATCAGAAAATCTGATTGACGATTCTCTTTCGGGTCTGGAGATGGAAGTTTCTTCTTTATCCAGATCCAATATTGATCGGCACTGGGAATAATATCATATCTTGAAGCAATTTTAATTTTTTACACTTGATCCGAATGGTCGGGTGAGTTCTCTTCCTCTAGATCAGGTAGCAATTTATGTAGAAGACCTTCAGGCTGGTCTTCATTTCTCGACTCCAGAGTTTATCCAAAATTTCTTTGACTATTATTGTCTCTGTCTTACTCAATTAGCTCCAAATTCTATTTGGTTGATCATTAGTTTTGCTTTATTATGTCGTTTGATCCCGACCAACCCTCGACCTTTGCTTTTTCGTGCTTTCTTCATTCTTCGTCCCCATCCAAAAGCTAAGGGTTGGTGGTTCTTTAACCCGAGAAAGGATTTATCTTTTATTTCTTATCTTTTTTCGTTTATTCATGGATAGAAGAACCAATTTTTTTTTTTGTTGTCTTGGGACTTTCCTTCATCCTGAAGAGATCTGAGAACCAGTCCCAACAAACATAGTCAGATCGATATTATCGATTGAGAGGACTTTCTCCAACTAAAGGACACAGAAGTCCCCGCACAGTGAGAGCTATTGACGGAGCAAGCTCTCTATGACACCGGACTTAGTTCGATGACCTCCTTAGGTATAGCTTAGTCGGTCACTCATTTTATTTTTCATTTATCTTTGAACTCTGTAACTAAATCTTTTTACTTTTTGATTGCAGTTATGCATCCGATGGTGTGAATCTCGACAGTCGATGTTTGCCAGCGTGCTGCTACGAAGAGAGCAGCGACCAACGTCAGACCATCCCAAATGACAAAGAAGAGTCGGGTTGGTTCGGAGTCGGTATCGATGCGGAAGACCGACATTCCGTCAGTAGCAGTTTTCGATACTAAGCCGGTTATCGCACTGTCAGCTCCAACAGTGCTTTTTCCAGTCGATGTACCACCAGTCGGAGCAGAATCAACAAGAGATGGTGATGTCATGGCTATCATGCTGGTTGCAGTCGAGACGATGCCGATCATGGTTTCATCAGTAGGGGGTCAGGCCGAGTTTACTATCATGATCGAACTAGAATCGTTCGCCGCTATGCCTACTATTCCTCGGGCACCTTCAACTAGGTCGATGCTGTCTCAAGCATCGTCAACTTCTGATTTCATGGCAGCTTTGAGCAACGATTGCTAACCAAAAAGTGAAGAAAGACACCGATCATCTTTGCCGATGATGGATCATCGACAGGCTTCCCCATGCTTTTTGACGTCTGAATTTTTATAGGTGAGTCGGCCTCAGCCAATCCAAAATTGGCCAAGCGGCTCATCGAGGCTGCACTTCTCCCAACTGATAGGGAGAATAGAAAAGATCAAATCGTGTCTGAGATATTTTCGTCCTTCTATCTGACGATGCTCGGCATAAGTTGAGGATGCTTTTCTTTTCTCTCTCTATTTTTTTTAACTTGATCTGATTTGTTTTCTTTTCTTTTCAGTTAGCACATGACATGCATGCACTGGAGAGTGGGTATTAGAAATTGCTGAGTTTCATCGAGCATGGATGGACAAAGTCACAACTACAAATATCGAGAAGGCTGCTATCGTTGAACAGTTCTAGATGGTGACTGAATAAGAGAGGGCAGCAGTTGAGCGAGGGAAAGAGCTTCAAGAAGAAATTTTTTGTGCTAAGGTCGAGTTGGAGTTGACCAAGGCCAAACTGGAGTTGGCTTAACAAAACATCAAGTCCCTAGAATCTCGGATCAAGAGGAAGAAGTACACAATCAACTAGGTTCGGAGGAAATGTGATGGTTGTATTGAGGAGCTGGAGAATGAATGTAGAAGGCATCGGGCCACTGAAGAGAGGCTGGCACTGATCGATGTAGAGTCGGCTTTCGTAAAGGAGAAAGCACAGTTGGTGAAAGATGCTTTGAGTTGGGCCATCGAGAATTTCAGAGAATCACAAGACTTCAAAAATGAAGTCCTCAAGGACAGATACGTCTCTTATTATGTCGGTTACAAAGATGACAAGGATACAGTCAAAAGACTGTACCCAGACTTGGACTTAAGTAGCATCGTTGCCCCTGGTTCGGGAGAAGAGACTGTCGAAGAGACTATGCTAATTGAAAAAGTTACACCGACTGCACCAGAGTCTGCTCCCATCATTGATGAAGCTATACCGGAGTCAGCTACTGTTGAAGGCCACGAAATTGAAGCCACGATGGTTACTAACACAGCTGAAAAAGAAACTGACTGGTGATCGATGTAAATATCTTTTTTTCTTTCTTTTTTGTAATCGAATAATAGTCTAATTTTTGTAATCAGACCTTGGGTCTAATTTTGTAATCCTTTTACCAATGAAAGAAAAGATTGTTGAAAATTATATCCTAAAGCCAATCATTTGACGATTGTGCTAATTATAAATATATATAAATTGATAAATAATAAAAATTATTTGATATTTTTTCATCATAAGGTTACATCTTCTAACGAACTCTTATTTTATGATAAAGTTCTTAGGACTACTTTGATCGATAAAGAAAGATTTATCACGTAGTCCTTAAACTGGTTCGCGATCAAATAATATACTATTACTAGGACGATGGTGATATCAAGTGTAGGTCGTTGTGTGCCATATACGTTGGTTGTCCTTGTAATCAAATAGTATGAAGATACTGATATGACATACAGATGAGATGTAGGGGTATATCATCACTGAATATGATCAACTATGAAGCACTCTGCTGTCAAAGATAGCTCATGAAGGATATGGGTATAAGTGTCCCTCTGACCTGAGATCATCACGATGACTTACAAGTAACTTACTGTATTTTGATGCTGGACTAACTGAATTTTTAATTCAATGACAAAAATTTTTTAGATACAGTCAAGTACTTATCAAGTCAGTGCGTGAGTCAAGATGGGATTGACCCCTCCAAATTAGTAAGAGATATACATCAGTATATTTTTTTATTTAGCAAAATCTGAGTCCAGATAATCCATGTGATAGATTTGAAAAAGATTGAAATACAATGTAGATGACTTATCTAGGATTGATAGTTAAATCCTAGACCATTCTCGAGCATTAGGATCAAAGAGATGAATTATACGGTAATCATACACTAATAGTTCTTGAATATTGCTTCACCATCATTCGACCTATCCGGACGTTAGGTCATCATTGCTAGATGATTACATCAATTAGTTCAAAAAAGTATTCTTATGCTATCGACTTAGGTTCGAACCTATGGGGTCACACTCAAAAAAAATTTCTGACTGATTATGTGGCTGATCAACGATTGAGAATCGTTCAAAGGCTTAATCGTCAATTCAATTGATGTTTAATCTTATGCAAAAGTTATAATAAATTAATTTATCAAGTATTAATAAATTAATAAAAAATTAATTAGTAATTAGATTGATGATTAGCTTAATTTGATTGAGCAAAGAGGATTAAATAAAATTTAATTTAATTAGATTCAATTATGTTTGATCCGATTAGGTTATGAGATGACTTAATCGCTAAGAGAGAATTATCTCTGATTTGATCAGAATTTTGATTCAATTAATTTTTAATTTGATTAAAATTTGATTAAAAATTTATGAATAGATTTTATATATTTTATTTAGACTAAATCAGATGTGATTTGATTTGGATTCAAATAAGAAAATTAAGAGTCCTTATTGAAATAGGACTCTTCTCCCTTACGCCAACCTAGCTTGCATGCCATATATCTTCGTACAAAAAATTATTTTGTATGAAATTTTTTTACACCAAAGAGTTCTTTCCTTTTTCTATCTCACATCTAAATTTGATTTAGTTTTAATTAAAAAAAGTTTTAAAATTAGATTTTAAAATATTCTTTATCAGGAGAATCTGTTCTCATCCAGATCAACCTCTCCATGCCAATAAATTTTTTTTTTTCTTACATGTGTGACATTTTGTGAAAATTTTTTGTAAGTGATCAGTTGCAGAACTGATTTACTATTAAAAAATATAGAAAGGGTGTCCCATATTTTTTTGACATATTTTGAGGTGTAGAATTGTGAAGGGAGGCAGAATCCTGTAAGAGTCCAGGATCATTAGGACTCTTCACCCCACCTCCTTACATGCCTATAAAAGGGGCTTTTGTAGTTTCTTTTGTGTGTGTAAGATACCAGAAGAGAGGTCTTCATGTGAAGAAAGCTTGGGTATGGTTCATAGTGTGAAAAATAGGAAGGAGGGTCCTCTCTCTTGGGGTGTGCGCAAAAATCTGAATTTCAGATTTATAGTTCTAAGGGCTTGAGAAGAAAGAATAAATTAGAAAAAAATTATTTTTTTCTTCATCTTTCTTTCACCTCTTCATCTCCTTCAGAAGTCCATCTTCAACCTCTGAAAAGGTTCCAGAGAGTTAAAAAAAGGATCTAAATCAATCAAAAAGAAGATCTTCACGTGAGCTAGCACTTTCGAGAAGATCGATCAGATTGAGGCTTTGAGTGGATTTTTCGTAGAGATCGGACGTATATGTAGCTATGAGCAACCAGCAAGGATCTTTTCTACCATCTTCTTAACAGTGATGATCATCGATCCGTACTCAAGTATCGAGTTCTGAACTCAGATTAGAAGTAAATATGATCTACTGCTCACATGCATGCATGCTGATTTTATCTTCAATATTTTTTAAATTTTATATGCAATACAACATGTCATAGATCCTAGAGTAGGTTGATTTAATGATTAGATTCATATGCATATTAGATTAATTTGATTAATCTAATTATCTTTCACTGTAATTTTTTTGAAAAAAATTTTGAAATATATGCATAAAATCGTGTATGCATCCCAACAGTGGTATCAGAGTCTAGATTCGTTATGACATGATATATGTGTATATTAAATCTGAATTTTAATTTTATTTAAATCTGATATATGATATTTTGATCTAAATTTAATTAATAGTAGATTGCACAAACTGAAATAAAGTTGTCATACTGTAGGATTTATCCTTTATGGTGAATAGGTTGTCCTAGTTTGTGCTGATCCTTGATAAAATCTGATTTTATGTCATGCATATGATGTTTATGATCTGATTTAGATATGATCTAAAATTATAATCAGATCTGATATAATTTAGATTAGATCTAAATTCATGCATATATGATATGTGATTAGATTAGATGATCCGATTAGTAAGTACTTAGATTGGGTTGATCATCAGACCGTCCGATCATAGGAGCAAGAAGGATTTAAAAGTTTTCTCTTTCCATTCGATGGGATACTTTTATGACGTGTAGGGGTGTCATGTAATTAGATCTTATGAAGAAGAAAGTGAAAAGAGAAAACTTACTTTCTTGCAAAATTCTAGATCTTAAAACCCTAGGTGTTGTTATATGTGATGCAAGTTGTGAAGAAGTTAGTTACATCTAATCTTATTTAATCAAAATTATTTTGATTTAAAATCATAAAAAATTTAGATTTGATCTAAAAAATTTTATAATTTACATGTGAAAATTATTTTCAAAATCTTATCCATATTGATGCTGAACTTAATTGAGAATTAAATATAGAATCGATTAGATCTAGAATTATGAATTAAAGATCTAATGTCATTCGCATAAAATATGAGAGAATGGATTAGCTCAAATCAAGTCCTCTTAATTGGTTTAAACCTAAGGTTAGAATTAAAAAGTTAATGGACCAACTAAAGAAATTGATTAAATCTAATCAAATATTGAATTACATTAAATCAAGATTTTTCTAGAACCAGTACAATAGTTGTAGATGGTCAAGTCCATATTTTTTATTAGACCAAATAGACCTTGATTATAGCTCAATAGTTGAATCCAAATCATTAGGTTGGTCAAATCGAAACTAATTAACCAATTGATGTCTAAGATAAGTTCGGTATTTCGACCGATGGTTTTTAATTAAGAGTGGCTTACCTGACCATTTCGATGATGTTTAAGGCAAGCTTAGCAGACCCTCCTATTGATTTCACTTATCTGACCAATTTGATGAATTATGTCTTGATTAGATCGCTAAGTGCTTCGAGTTAACCCATGTCATTAAGGTTGATCAGTGTGACTGATCTAGGTGCCAGTTCAACTAACATGACCTTAATCCAATTCAATGACTTGGTGAAGTTAGTAGGAGGATTGTGGTTTACTGGTTGATCTCTTCTCATCTCTTCTTTAAATTATTAGGTCCTTAAAATGAGCTAGTTATGGGGATAACTAGATCATAGCCTCCCATTAAGTTGGATGATAATGGGTCCATTAGTATGATGATGCTATTAGAATTATCATTCAATAATATAATGACTTAGTCGAGTCTCTCTATCAAGTGGTCAGATTAGCCGACTAAAGTTAGGCCTAATTATTTGGTAGTTGGATTCATAAGTATGTTCATGTTAATGGTTTGACCTAACCAGAACTTTTAGTGGAGGTCCATCACCTACTGAAATAAAATCTGAGGTAAAATTAATTACTAAAATTTATTTGAAAAAATAATTGATTGAGAACCTACCCATAGATGTATATAGATTGATCAAGCCATCCTCGGACCTGTATGCAGTCTATATGGATTCTATTACCCATTAAGGAATTAAGGTAATTCTTTGAATTAGAGATAGAGGCTATCAATTCGTATAAAATAGTGAGAGAACCTTTAGACTAAAGTCTAAGTCTTTAGGCTTAATCAATTCATAAATATAGAGGTCTTGTATTTTTCTTTCAGTTATGGCTAGATGTACATTGCTCCATTTACTGTTTGACAGTGACTAATTTATAAGACCCAATTTTGATAATTGGTATCGAAAGTTATAAATAGTTCTAGAGCATAAATAAATTTTAAATATGATTATGAATCTAGCACCTAAAATTTTTATATCCAACACATGTGATGTGATCAAAGACACTTATCAGAAGTGGCCACATGATCATATCATCGTGTGGTGTTATTGAGAGTAGCAAATAACATAATTTAGTTGTAAATTCGATGATGTTCAATGAAAGAAAATTCTTCAAATATTGAAGGAGTTCTTTCGCACCTCTGAAGATGTGTCTTCAGTAGGATAATAATTCTTTATGAAAGAGAAAGAAAAAGAAGGTGCAAAAAAATTGTGCTTGGACTGAAGAGTCTGAACTGATAAAAAAGTCTAAGGTTAACCTAGTCTGGCAGAGTCTCTTGATTCGAACAAGTAAAGAAAGAGAAATCAGCAAAGGATTGCTGAATAAGGTACTTATACGATAACACCTTATAATTTCTCTCGGTATTGGATATTGAAAGTTCATATAAATTATTGCAACGACTTCAGATAGTAGAAAGATTGAAAACAACAAGAGGTTCTTGAACGTTGGAGATGAAAGTTATGTTTCAATCTTGATTTTAAGAATCATCAAGCCTATTTTTAATTCTAACAATGTCATTTTAGTGATTGTCACTATTGTCTAATAATTTTTATGATATCATTATGAATGATGTCAAAATCAAGTGAAAAACTGAAAAATGATATTTATGAATAGTCACAGCCTGTTAGTATATTGTACACAATCAAACAAACTCCCTAAAGTAGATAATATCATGAAAACCTCTCTTTGATAATTTAGGCTCAATCATATAAATAAGAATAGGATCAAGAGGAGATAATTCTTGAGGTCAATGATTGTGAATCATTGTCAACCTGTTAATCCTATCTCCTTAGTAAGATGACTAAGTCATCTTTTGCTGGAAAAGGTGAACGAGCTAATGATATTCTGAATCTAATACATACTGATGTATTAGATCTATGAATATATTTATCATAAATTTGAATTATTTAAAATATTTAAATAATTTTATAATAAGATAGAAAAATAAACTGAAAAGAGTATTGAAACTCTTCGATCAGACCAAAAAAGAGAATGCCCTTTCGGTAAATTTTGACATATCTAGAAGAGAATATGATTCTCTCTTATTGGAATTGACTTTGTTAGACATATTTCAATCCATGATGGAGTTTATAAGTCTGCCAGTCTCCTTTTAAGATTATGCTCTTAAGACTATGTTCTGAACTGAATTTCAAATTAATCAATCGTAATGACTCCATATGAGATATGTACTAGGCATAAGCCAATACTTTTTTATCTTAGGATTTGGGAGTGTTTGTTTTATGTCGAATATTTATAGACCGATTAGCTTGGATCTCAATTTTATATATATTATTTTGTAGGATAACCAAAGAATCTAGGGGATATAACTTCTACCATGCTAAAGAACAAGAGTTATTCGACATCCTTTCAGAAAAAGAGTATCTTGGTGAAAGTACTGATGCCTTTAATGTGAAACTTATGAAGTTTGATAGGTAGAAGAACCGACATAATCTAGTGAACCCATAGAATCAGATTTGATCAGATCAAATTCAGAATCTATTGTAGAGGCACCATTAAGGAGATCTGGTAGAATACCACGTCCATCAGATAGATACTTCGGTATCTAGTTTTGAGACGTGATCCTGTTAAACTCGATGAAAACAATAAAGATTTGATCACCTATATGGATGCCATGCAGAGGTTTGACTCCGATTAATGGCTTGGAGCCATAGATCCGAAATAGAGTCCATGAAGGTCAATAGTGTATGGACACTCGTTGATCCACTCGAAGGGGTAAAATTCATAGGGTGTAAGTGAATCTTCAATAGGATCAAAGAGTGCAAACGAGAAGGTGGAGACCTATAAACTCATCTGGTAGCCTAAGGATATTGTCAATATTATGGTATTGATCATAATGAGATAATTTTTCTCCTGTGATAATGCTAAATATTTCAGAGTTAGAACATGTATTTTGATAAGTGATCAAAATGCATGGCTTCGTTGAGAACGAAGAAGAATCCTGCAAATACAAATGGATTAATAGTTTTGTGAGTATATTTTTTATTTTATATATGAATAAAATTCTCTTAATCAGAAATGATATTCCTTATATTACAGAGAATAAAGATTTTACTATTATCATTATTCTCTCTAAAAGACTTGAAAAAAGCATCTCTCATCTTAGGGATGAAGATCTATAAAGATAGATCTAAGAGGCTGCTTAAGTTTTTCAGTCCAACATACATCGGGTGTTTATGAGTAGAATTTATTCTACTATTACATCATGTATGAGATCGGATATGGTATATTCACTAGGATAGTGAGTGGATACTTGCAAGATCCAGATGAGAATTATTGGAAGGTCATCCTTAAGTATTTGAAAAATACTAAGGATCGATGACTCGATTATGAAGAATCTGACTTAAAACTTGTGGAGTATGACTTCAGTTTTCAGTTGGACATAATAATAGCAAGAACGTATCGGAATATATCTTTATCTTAAATAATAGAGCAATCTGCTGGAAAGATTTCAAGCAGAAAAATAAAGTCAAATTCAAATTGCGAAGCAGAATGCACTGCAGCATTCGATGCTTGCAAGAAAGTTACGCGATTGTACAAGTTCACTGGCAAGCTAGGAGTGGCACCCTCCGATGATGGTCCTGCTGTATTGTACAATACCAGAGCCATAGCTCATGCCAAGAAGCTGAAGTCCCATTAGCTTACTAGGTATTTTACATCGTTACCATCTTATTCGAAAAATCTGTTGAGGTGACGTCAATCTTTAGAAGATCGACGAAAAAATTTTTTTGACCAACCTATTTACTAAAGCTTCGGTATCTAGGAGTTCTGAGATGATAAATCGAAGATAGGTATATGATACTATACTGATTGGCTTTAGTCTAAGTAGGAGTTGTTGGAAATTATGTCCTAAAGCCAATCGTTTGACGATTATGCTAATTATAAATGTATATGAATTGATAAATAATAAAAGTTATTAATATTTTTCTTCATAAAGTTACATCTTCTAACAAACTCCTATGTTGTGGTGAAATCTTTAGGATTACTTTGATCGATAAAGGAAGATTTATCGCATAGTCTTCAAACTGGTTCACGACCAAACGATACGCTATTACTAGGACGATGGTGACATCAAGTGTAGATCGTTGTGTGTCATATGCATTAGTTATCCTTGTAATCAAATGATATAGAGATACTGATATGGCATGCAGGTGAGATGTAGGGGTACATCATCACTAAACGTGACCAACTACGGAGCACTTTACTGTCAAGGGTAGCTCGTGAAGGGTATGGATATAAGTGTTTCTCCGATCTGAGATCACTATGGTGACTTACAAGTAACTCATTATACTTTGGTGCCAGACTAATTAAATTTTTAATTCAGTGACAGAAGATTTTTGGATACAGTCAAGTATTTGTCAACTCGATGCGTGAGTCAAAATGGGATTGACCTCTCCGAATTAGTAGGAGATATGCATCAGTGTATTTTAATTTAGCAAAATCTGAGCCCAGATAATCTATGTGATAGATTTAAAAAAGATTAAAATATAATATGGATGACTTATCTAAGATTGATAGTTAAATCCTAGGCAATCCTCGAGCATTAAGATAAAAGGAATAAATTATATGGTAATCATACGCCAATAGATTCTTGAATATTGCTTCACCATCATTCGACCTATCCGGATGTCGGGTTATCATTGCTAGATGGTTACATCGATTGGTTTGAAAAGATGTTCCTATACTACCGACTTAAGTTCGAACCTATGGGGTCATACTCAAAAGAAGTTTCTGATTGATCATGTGGCTGATCAATGATTGAGAATCATTCAAGGGCTTAATCATCAATTCGATTGATGGTTAACCTTATGCAAAAGTTATAATGAATTAATTTACCAAGTGTTAGTAAATTAATAAAAAATTAATTAATAATTAGATTACTGATTAGCTCAATTTGATTAAATAAAGAGGATTAAATAAAATCTAATTTAATTAGATTCAATTAGGTTTGACCCGATTAGGTTATGAGATGACCTAATCACTGAGAAAGAATTATCCTTGATTTGATCAGAATTTTAGTTTAATTAATTTTTAATTTGATTAGAATTTGATTAAAAATTTATGAACCTAATTAGATTAGATTTTATATATTTTATTTGGGCTAAACCAGATGTGATTTGGTTTGGATTCAAATAAGAAAATTAAGAGTCCTTATTGGAATAGGACTCTTCTCCCTTGCGCCAACCTAGCTTGCATATCATATATCTCCATACACAAAATTATTTTATGTGAGATTTTTTTTACACTGAAAAGTCTTTTCTCTTTTCTATCTCACATCTAAATTTGATTTGGTTTTGATAAAAGAAAGGTTCTAAAATTAGATTTCAAAATATTTCTTATCAAGAGAATCTGTTCTCATCCAGATCAACCTTTCCTTGCCAATAAATTTTTTTTCCTTATATGTGTGACATTTTGAGGATATTTTTTATAGAAGATCAACTAAAGAACTAATTTATCATGAAAAAATATGAGAAGGGGTGTCCCATTTTTTTTGGCATATTTTGAGATGTAGAATTGTGAAGGAAGGTAGAATCCTGTAAGAGTTCAGGATCACTAGGACTCTTCACCCTACCTCCTTACAGGCCTATAAAAGGGGCTTTTGTAGTTTTTTTTTATGTGTGTAAGATATCAGAAGATAGGTCTTCATGTAAAAAAAGTTGGGGCATAGTTCATGACGTAAAAAATACAGGAGGGTCCTCTCTCTTGGGGTATGCAAAAAAATCTGAATTTTAAATTTTTGGTTCTAAGGATTTGGGAAGAGAGAATAAATTAGAGAAAAATTATTTTCTTCTTCATCTTTTTTCACCTCTTCATCTCTTCTAAAAGTCCATCTTCAACCTCTAAAAATATTTTAAAGATTTGAAGAAAGGATCTAGATCGATCAAGAAGAAAGTTTTTTCGTGAGCTAGCACTCCCGAGAAGATCGATCAGATCGGGGCTTCCAATGGATTTTTTGTAAAGGTCGGATGCGTGTGCAGCTATGAGCAACCAGCAAGGATCTTCTCTACCATCTTCTCAATAGTAGTGATCATCGATCCATACTCAGATATCGAGTTCTAAACTCAGATTAGAAATAGATGTGATCTACTGCTCACATGCATGTATGCTGATTTTATCTTCAATATTTTTTAGATTTTATATGCAACATAATATATCATAGATCTTAGAGTAGATTGATTTGATGATTAGATCATGCATGTTAGATTAATTTGATTAATCTAGTTATCTTTCACTATAATTTTTTCAAAAAATATTTGAAATACATGCATGAAATCGCCTATGCATCCCAACAATGATAATTTTTTTTCTAAGTTATAAAATCTCTTTTCAATCTTGATATATGTTGTTGTCGATGTCATTGAATATCAGTGAGATTATCAATTATCAATCGATGTGTTGAATGTCGATTAGTAGTTGTAGTAGAATAATTTGCCTGCTAGTCGGATATCAGTCGATTTAGCTTTTAGATAATTTTTTTTAAGTATTTAATAGACGGTTGTAAGCTGAATATCTTTCGACTGATCGGAGTCAAGTCGATATACTTCTTACTCAATTAGAGTCGAGTCGGCATAATATTTCACTCCATCATAGCTGAGTCAGCATATTATTTCGCTTAGTGAAAGTCAAGTTGGCTTGAGTAGTCATTCAATTTGAATCGATTTCTATAGTTGCCGATCGAGATGTGATCGGTACAAGTTGACCGACTATTTATCAGTTCGATGTCATTTTTGTAGATAACTGAATGTTTTAAGAAGATCCAAAGTCCTATATTTCATTCCAAATGTGTTGTATATGTGAATAACTTTACTGATAGTATATTTGTAGATTATTAGCATTCCAAATCTGAGGAATAGTTGCTCCATCGATAGTTTTTTGTTGATACACATCCGGACGAAGTGTTTTGGTCACCTTGTAAGGCCCTTCCCAGTTTGAAGATAATTTTTCTTGGTCTAGAGGCTTTGAAACCTCTACCTTCCACAAGATCAGATCTTCTAGATGGAAGATATTTGGTTTAACTTTCGCATTGTAGTATCGGACTACTCTCTGTCGAATGCTGCCATTCAAACTTGAGCTTATTATCAAACTTCTGGGAGTAAGTCTAGATCAGCTCTCCGACATTCAGAATTACTTGGCTCATTATATTGTTCGACTCTCACTGATGGCAATCCAATCTTGAGTGAAATTATTGCTTCCATTCCGTAGGCCAAGTTGAATGGTGATTCTCCTGTTGTATGCGAGGAGTTATCCGATATACTGATAAGATCGGATATAATTCTTTCATCCAAAGATCTTTAGCTTCATTCAATTTGATTTTGAGATCATATAGAATTGTTCGATTTGTTACTTTTACTTCACCATTAGATTGTGGATGGCCAACTAAGATGAACTTGTGCATAATATAAAATTTCACATAAAATTTTTTAAAGTTCTAATTATCAAATTATCGATCATTGTCAGTGATAATGGTGTGTGGTAAACGAAATCTATATATGATTGATTTCTGGATGAAGCCTTCTATCTTACTTTCAATGATTTGTGCTAAGGGTTTGGCTTTCACCCATTCGATAAAGTAATCTATGGCAACCACTATAAATTTTCTCTAACCAGACGTCAAAGGAAACAGATCAAGTATGTCAATTCTTCATTGTACGAAGGGCCATGGTGCAATGATTGATGTAGCTGGCTGGCCGGCTGATATTGTATATTGGCATACTTCTGACATAGTTCACATCTTCGGATAAGTTCAGCTGCATCTTTTATCATAGTAGGCCAATAATATCCTTTTCGCAAGACTTTATAAACCAAAAATTTACCCTCCAAGTGATTTTCATAAATTTCTTTGTGAACTTCTCGAAGTGCATACTCAGCATCTATAGGTTTCAAGTACTTCAGTAAGAGAAGGAAGAACGACCTTTTGTAAAGTTGTCCATTCATCAAAATATATTGTAAGGCCATCCATCTTAGTCATTTGGCCTCTAAAAGATCTGCAAGTAAAGTTTTATCAGCTAAGTATTGAATGATCAGGCCCATCCAACTGAAGGGAACCAGATCTAGGGTTTCAGGGTTAGATCTTAAAATTTTTTCTATATCAGGCAGCGAAAGACTAAAATAAATCAAAATTTATCTTATAAACTAGAGAATCTCTAGATCTAAGATCCTATTACATGATTATTATATGGTATTAAATCAAAAATTAAAATATAAAGAGCAAGAACAATATGTTGATCATATCAACATATTTCTATGCTACATCTAATGTATGTAAAATATAATAGATCAGATCTATTACCTTGCAAGTTAGACGTTCTAACTTTGCTAATCTAGACATGAGGATGAAGTTGCAAGCCGCACATGCATCCGACCTCTAGAAGTCATCCACACGAGCTCACGAATCACGATCAAAAGTCTTGATCCAGAAAATCAGCATAATATGCTAGTACTGTGCTGATCCTTCTTCGATGGTCGATCAGATGCCTCCTTCTTCTTGATTTGGACTCTTCCAAAGATGAGAAGTAGGAGAAAAAAATTTAGATGTGAGATACTCTTAGAAAACTCACAGATGGAGGAAGGAAAGAGATGAACCCAGCAACTCTAGAAGAAGACCATCTTCTTCTTTTCTTTGCTCTAATCCAGACACTTAGTTTTGTGTCTATTAGATCTCCACACCCCAAGACTATTTCTTCTTGATTTTTGGACACCCCAAAGGACTCTCAATGCCCTATGTTTCATGAAAATTTTATAAAAAAATTTATTTTAAATAGAGAGATATAAAGAGTCCTTGTCTAGGTCAAATATCAAGTCAAGGATTATCCAAACAAGGCAAGACAAGGGGCACCCAACTCTTGGGCATCTCCTCCTTCTTTTTCTGCCGTGGACCACCAGCAAAGGGTGCATATTATGTATCATAAAATCTATGAGAATCATAAAAAAAATCTGGATAAAATCAGTGTCATAAGAAAAGAGTTTTGATTTCCTAAAACTCTATTTCATAGAATTTGAAATCCAAATTAATTCCTATTTTAACTTGATCCACAACCACATTCCATGTAAGAGAGAAAGAGAGGAAAGTTTTGGACATGCATCAAGACATGGGAGAGAGGGTTTTGTCACACAAAATAAGAGAGAGTGGGCATGGGATAAGAGAGAGTGTGCGTGGGGGGCTAAGGTGGCGCAAGGTGGAATCCTAGTCTTACTAGGATTCAATCTATGACTTGTTCAAATTTAGTTTCTCAAACCAAATCAAACCAAAATTAAATTAATATAATTAAAATAAGTCTTAACCTAATTAAGAGTCTAATTTAATCAGATTAAATTAGATTTAAATCTAATTTAATTTTCTAATCAAATTAGAAATTAGGTTGACTCAAATCCTATTTGAATTAGGACTAATTTTTTCTTGCACTTAGCTTATCCAATAAACCAATTGAACTTGATCCAATCAAGCCCAAACTAAATCTAATTAAATCATATTTAATTAGACTTAATCTCAGCTCATTGGCTTAATCAAATTAAGCTAATTAGCAATCGAATTGCTAATCGATCCTCCTGCAGCACTTGTACTAGGTTAAATGTCAATCGCATTGATCGTTTAACCCTAGAATGATTTTTAATCATTGATCAACCATCCGATCGGATCGTGAACTCTAATGTGTGTGACCTCATAGGTCTGAACCTAAATCGGTAGTATAAAAATAAATTTTTATACCAATCGAAGTGACCATCTAGCAATGGTACCCGACGGTCGGATAGGTCGAATGTGTAGAACAATATTTTTAGAACCCATATGGATATAATTTCCATATAATTCATCCCCTTTACCAAAATGCTCATAGAACACCTCAGAGTTCAACTGTCAACTCTAATCAGGTTGTCCACATTGTATTTCAAAATATCAAATTCATCTGATGGATTACCTTGGTCAAAATTTTGCTAAATTGAAATACAGCGACTCATTCTTCTCCAACTCTTGAAGTGGTCAATCTCATCTCGATCATACTCTGACTTTGCAAGCACTTGACTGTACCCAGAAGCCTTCCATCACTGAATTAGAAATTCAGTTAGTCCAGTACCAAAGCACAGTGAGTTGCTTGCAAGTCACTGAGACGATCTCAGGTCTAAGGGATACTTATATCTATATCCATCAGAGACATTCTCAACAGCAGAATGCTCTGGAGTTAGTCACGTTCTATGATGATGTACCCTTATATCTCACCTGTATGTCATACCAGTATCTTCACACTCTTTGGTTAAGAGGACAACCAACCTATATGGCCTACAGCGACCTATGCTCGATAGAGGCTGTTGTCCTTATTAACAGCCTATCATTTGATCGTGAATAGTTTTAAGGACTCATCGATAAATCCTCTCTTTATCAAACCTAAATAGTCCTAAAGACTTCATCATAACAACGGAGTTCATTAGAAGATGAAAACTTATGATGAAAATACCAAAAATATATTTTATTTATTAATAAATTAATTATAATACTTGGTTGCTCAACCGTTAACAGGCTGACGATTAGGATTTGGGATATATTTTTCAACAACTTCCACTTATCCTAAAGCCACTTGGCACAGTATCTAATACCCATCTTCGACTTATGGTTGTCGAACTCCTTTATCGTCAGGGCTTTAGTGAAGGGGTCGGTCAGGTTTTTCTTTCCGTCGATCTTCTGAAGGTCGACGTCACCTCGATCCATGATCTTCCGAACCAGGTGGAAGTGGCACCAATGTGCTTCGTCTGTTGGTGTGCTTTGGGTTCCTTCGCCTGAGCTATGACACCAGTGCTATCATAGTAGAGCAGGACCGAACCATCGAGAAAGGATACTACTCCGAGCTCGATGATGAATTTCTTCAGCCACAGCTTTTTTCGCAGCATCCGATGTTGTGATGTACTCTACCTCACAAATAGAGTCTGCCACAGTATGCTGCTTGAAACTCTTCCAGTAGATGGCTCCACCATTCAGAATAAAGATATAACCTAACACACTTCTGCTGTCATCATGGTCAGATTGAAAGCTGGAGTCTGTGAACCCCACAAGTTTTAGATCTGACTCGTCATAAACCAACCATTGGTCCTTAGTATTTCTCAAATACTTAAGGATAGCTTTAACCATTTTTCAGTGATTTTCTCTAGGATCAGATTGGTATCTACTCACTACTCCTAGTGAGTATGCCATATCTGGCCTTATACATATCATGGCGTACATGATAGATCTCATGATCGAAGTATATAGGACTCTACTCATACTCTCTCTCTCTTCAGGAGTTGTCGGACAATCCTTCTTAGAGAGAGAAATTCCATGGCCTATCAGTAGATAGCCCATCTTGAAATTCTCCATGCTGAACCTCTTCAGCACAGTGTCTATGTACGTAGACTGGGATAATCCAAGCATCTTTTTAGATCTATCCCTATAGATCTTCATTCCTAGGATGTAGGATGCTTCACCCAAGTCCTTCATAGAGAACTGTGATGACAACCAAACTTTTATTTTCTATAGTGCGGGAATGTCATTCTCGATTAAAAGAATGTCATCCACGTACAAGATAAGGAATACCACAATTGGACCATTTGTCCATTTATAGATGCAGGGCTCTTCTCCGTTCTTAGCGAAGCCATACGTTTTGATCACCTTATCAAAATGCATGTTCCAACTCCGAGAAGCTTGCTTCAATCCATAAATAGATCTCTGAAGCTTGCACACCTTAGACTCATCTGTGGATATAAACCCCTCAGGTTATATCATATACACCTCTTCGGTCAGCTCTCCATTCAGAAAAGCTGTCTTTACATCCATCTACCAGATCTCATAATCTAGAGGGGCAGCTATTGCAAGCATTATCCAAATGGATTTGAGAATTATCATAGGGGAGAATGTCTCGTTATAGTTAATATCATAATGTTGACGATACCTCTTGACAACCAGACGAACTTTATAGGTCTCCATCTTTCTGTCTGCGCCCCTTTTTCTTTTGAAGATCCATTTACACCCAATGGGTTTAATCCCTTCAGGTAGGTCAACCAATGTTCATACATCATTGACCTTCATGGATTTGATTTCGGATTGTATGGCTTCAAGCCATTTCTTGAAATCAGATCTCTACATTGCATCCATATAGGTGATCGGATCCTCATCGTTCTCATCGAGTTCGATGGGATCACCATTCCAGACTAAGAAATCGTAGTATCTGTCCGACTGATATGGTACTATATCGGATCATCTTAATAGTGCAGGTACATTGGGCTTCGAATCTGATCTAATCAAATCTGACTCAGGTTCAGCTATTGATGTCGGTCCTTCTACCTGTTGAATTTCATCAAGTTCAACCTTAGAGGCAACGGTTCCTTCACTAAGGAACTCTTTTTCTAAAAAGGTTGCCTTAAGACTGACGAACACCTTTTGTTCATCAGCATGGTAGAAAAAATATCTTTTGGTCTCTTTGGGGTACCCTATGAATGTGTATTTATCAGATCTAGGTCCAAGTTTATCTGTAACTAACCGTTTGACATAGGCCGGGCACTTCCAGACCCCAAGGTATGAAAGTACTGGCTTACGCCCTGTCCATATCTCATATAAAGTCTTAGTTACAGACTTACTTGGAATCCTATTTAATAGATAATAGATCGATTCGAGTGCATATCCCCAGAAGGATATCGGCAAGCTGGCAAAACCCATCATGGATCGAACCATGTCTAACAGAGTCTGATTTCTTCTTTCAGACACACCATTATGCAGCGGTGTTCTTGGAGTTATCTATTGGGAGAGAATCCCATTCTCTCCTAGATATGTAAGAAACTCACTAGAAAAGTATTCTCCTCGATTAGATCGAAGAATTTTAATACTCTTTTCAGTTTATTTTTCTACTTCATTTCGAAATTGTTTGAACATTTCAAATGAATCCGACTTATGTTTCATCAGATAGACATATCCATATCTGGATAGATCATCCGTGAAAGTGATGAAGTAGAAATATTCACCTCTAGCACTTGTGCTCATGGGCCCGCATACATCAGTATGTACTTTTCTCAAGAGCTCAGTAGCTCTCTCACTTTTTTCAGTAAAAAGTGACTTGATCATTTTATCAAGAAGACAGGATTCACAGGTTGGAAGTGACTCACAATCACTAACTTCGAGGATTTCCTCTTGAGTCTAGCTGTTTATCCTGTTCTTGTTTATATGATCTTGCCTACAGTGCCATAAGTAGATATCTGATACACTATCTAATCTAGGGTGCTTGCTAGTGGAATAGACTACATTAACAGGTTGTGATAATATATACACACCATTGTTCAAATATCCATAAAAAATAGTAACACCATTCATAATGATATTACAAACTTGTTTTTTATTGAAATTTCATAATCATTTTTGGCCAGAAGGCCTACAGAAATGACATTTAAAAAGCAACTGAGACAGAAATGATAATCATTAAGAACAACAGTATGGAATTCAAATACAAGTTTTAAGATTTCTAATGCTAGAACTGGAACTGGTCTTCCATCTCCAACATTCAAGAACCTCTCATCTTGCTCGAATCTCCTACTGACCTGCAGCCCCTATAACAAATTGCAAATATGATAAGGGCTATCGGTATCCAATACCCAGTCAGTTATATCACAAATAGAGAAATTACAAGAAGTTATCATATAAATATCTTACCCAGCAACAGCTTGCTTCTTTCTCTGCCTGTTCGAATCCAGGAAGGCAATATACTAAGGACAGTTCCTCTTCCAGTGCCCCCGCTTCTTGCAAAAGAAGCATTCAGCTCGACTCTTATTGGGCTTGATCTTTCTGGTCTGGCCCTGCACTGATGTCCCAGTCTGAACTTACACCTTTTTCACTTTCTTCTTCTTGTTCTTCTTCCTGTTCTTCTTCCCTTTCTCAGAAGGTTGAGAACCAGAAGACGAACCTCCCACTAAGTTCATCGACTCCTTGTGGAGTTGGTGATCCTTCTCAAAGTTTTGAAGCAATCCCAGTAATCCGTGATAGTTTACTTCAGACTTTATCATTCTATAATGAGTGAGGAATGGGAGATAATATTTGGGCAACGAGTTCAGTATTGCATCTGTCCCAAGCTGCTCATGCAAGGAAAAGCCGAGCTTGCTCAAATGCTCCATCAGCTCGATCATGTACAATACATGATTAGTGATAGAGGCACCATCCCATATTTTGGTGTTGAAGATGGCACAACTAGTCTTGTGCCTCTCCACGTCTTCGAATGTGCCAAAGGCATCCTCCAACACTTAAAGCATGTCCTTTGACTGAGTCATCTCAAATCTGCGACTGAACTCATCGCTCATGATAGCCAGCATGATGCAGTGCATCGTGGTCCAGTCACTGAGCCACTTTAGGTAAGTATCTCTGACTGTTCCACGTGCATTGGCAGCTGGCTCCTCAGGTGTAGGATCCGTTATCACATATAGGATCCATTCATGCTCCAGGACTATCTTCAACTTTCGGTACCAGCTACCGAAGTTGGGTCCCACCAACTATCATTGTCCAACAATGATCGGAGCAATAGGGAAGTGGCCATATCTGCACTAAGAAAAATCATAACTTAATTAGTAATTGATTCATTAAATCTAAAGATTTAGACTTTAATCAAAAAATTTCTCTCATTCTTTTATTCGAATTGGTAGTCTCTACCTCTAATTCAAGAAATTATCCTAATTCCTTAGTGGGTACTAGAATCCACTTAGACTACACACAAGCCCAACTTTGGTTGGCCAACCTATGTACATCTAAGGATAGATTCATAACCAATTATTTTTTTAAATAATTTTTAGTAATTTTATTTTTTCCCCAGTCCCTAATCAGTAGGCTTTGGCCTCCACTGAAAAGGTCTGGTTAGGTCTAACCATTAACATGACCATACTTGGCCCATCAAGCCAATGAATGATTAGGTCCAATTTTGGTTGGCTAACCTAACCACCATTTAGAAAGATACAGTCAAGAAATCATATTATGAATGATAATTCTATCAGCCGATAAGCACCAAGCCTTTGGGCCTCAAATGATTATCCAACTGATGGACCCATTATCATCCACCTAATAGGAGGCTATGATCTAGTTATCACCATAATTATTTCATTTTAGAGACCTAATAATTTTAGAAGATTTAATTGATTTAGAGGAGGAGGTCAGATGAACCAGCTTAGCATGATCCTTCCACTGGCTTCACCAAGTCAGCTTAAGGGAGACCATTAAAAGGGCTGGTCTAGGAGCACCTAAATCAGTCACACTGATTTACTTAGCTGACATGGGTCAGCTCAAATAGTCAAGTGATCCGATCAAAATATAATTTCACCAAGAGGTCAGGTAAGTTCGATCGGTGGGAGGATCTGCCAAAGCTTGCCTTGGACACCATCAGAAATGGCCAGATAAGCGGGCTGCCAATTAAAAACCACCGATCTGATTTACTTTAGACACCAACTGGTTTAATTAGTTTCGATTAGATCAACCTAACAATTCGTGCTAGACCGCTTAACCAAGAATCAAATCTATTTGGTTCTCGTTAAAGACATGGACTTGACCAACTACAACTATTGTAATTGATCTAGAGAATCCTTGACCTAATCTAAGATAATAATTGATTAGATTTAGTCAATTCTCTAATTAAGTCCATCTTTAACCTAACCTTAGGTCTAACCCAATTAATGGACCTAATTTTCACTAACCCATTAACCCAATGTGTTATGGTTTGTGTCTTAGGTTCTTCAATTCACAATCCTAGAATCTAATCAAATAATTTCTTAATTCTTAATTAAGTTTTGGACTGAGGGTTGGGGTTCGGCTTTTCAAAAATAATTTTAATATTTGTAAAATATTTTTACAACATGGTTCTATCAATCAAGTTGCATATTTAATTCATAATCAAAATGCAAGTAAAATAAGCATGAAACTACTTTAGATCTAATCTAAACAGGTTCATGTAATTGAAATAATTTCAACTTTAAATTGTGCAAATTTTTCAGACAAATATATGATGGTTCTTTACACAGGAATTATTAACAAAGAGATTTTATTTTAGATTTAAATATTTTTTAAATCTAATAAATCATAAATTTAATCTAGATCACATCTAACAAATTTATGATTAAAGATAGATCTACATGAACTAGAACAACTTTTGCACTGTAAGGGATAAACCTTATAGTAGGACAACCTACAATTCATGATTGATCTAAAAATTTTAATTTTAGATTTAACAATCAGATTATAAATTAGATCTAATCTAAGAAATAATCTAAGCATGTATCAATAATCATGTAATAAATAATGTAGGCTTTGATACCAATTGAAGGGAACCAGATCTAGAATTTCAGGGTTAGATCTTGAAACTTTTTTTAAATCAGACAGCGGAAGACTAAGATAAATCAAAATTTATTTTATAAAATTAGAGAATCTATAGATCTAAGATCTTATTACATGATTATTATATGGCATTAAATCATAAATTAAAATATAAAGAGCAAGAACTACATGTTGATCATATCAACATGTTTCTATGCTACATCTAATGTATGTAAAATATAATAGATTATATCTATTATCTTGCAAGTTAGATGTTCTAACTTTGCTGATCCGGGCTTGAGGATGATATTGTAAGCTGCACACACATCCGGCCTCTAGGAGTCATCCACACGAGCCTACGAATCATGATCAAAAGTTCTGATCTAGAAAATCAGCACAGTATGCTAGTACTATGCTGATCCTTCTTCGATGATCGATCAGATACCTTCTTCTTCTTGATTTGGACTCTTCTAAAGATGAGAAGTAGGAGAAAGAGTTTTAGATAAAAGATACTCTCAGAAAACTCACAGATGAAGGAAGAGAAGAGATGAACTCAGCAACTCTAGAAGAAGACCCTCTTCTTCTTCTCTTTGCTCTAACTCAGATACCTAGTTTTGTGTCTATTAGATCTCCATGCCCCAAGACTTTTTCTCCTTGATTTTTGGATGCCCCAAAGGTCTCTCAATGCTCTATGTTTCACAAAAATTTTATAAAAAATTTATTTTAAATAGAGAGATATGAAGAGTCCTTGTCTAGGTCAAATACCTAATCAAGGATTATCCAATCAAGGCAAGACAAGGGGCGCCCAACTCTTGGGCATCCCCTCCTTCTTTTTCTATCATGGACCACCAGCAAAGGAAACATATTATGTACCATAAAATCCATGAGAATCTCAAAAAAAATTTGGATAAAATCAGTGCTATAAGGAAAGAGTTTTGATTTTCTAAAACTCTATCTCATAGAATTTGAAATCCAAACTAATTCCTACTTTGACTTAATCCACAACCACATTCCATGTAAAAGAGAATGAGAAAAAAGTTTTGGATATGCATGAAGACCTGGGAGAGAAGGTTTTGTCACACAAAATAAGAAAGAGTGGGCATGGGATAAGAGAGAGTGTGCGTGGGGGGCTAAGGTGGCGTAAGGTGGAATCCTAGTCTTACAATGATTCAATCTATGACTTGTTCAAATTTGATTTTTTAAATCAAATCAAATCGAAACCAAATAAACTTAATTAAAATAGATCTTAACCCAATTAAAAGTCTAATTTAATCAAATTAAATTAGATATAAATCTGATTTAATTTTTTAATTAAATTAGAAATTAGGTTGACCCAAGTCCTATTTGAACTAGGACTAGTTTTTTCTTGCACTTGGCTTATCCAATAAACTAATTGAACTTGATCCAATCAAGTCCAAACTAAATTTAATTAAATTATATTTAATTATACTTTATCTCAATCCATTGACTTAATCAAATTAAGCTAATTAGCAATTGAATTGCTAATCGATCCTCCCATAGCACTTGCACTAGATAAAATGTCAATCGCATTGATCGTTTAACCCTAGAACGATTCTTAATCGTTGATCAACCATCCGATCGGATCATGAACTCTAATGTGTATGATCTCATAGGTCCAAACCTAAGTTGGTAGTATAGAAATAAATTTTTATACCAATCGAAGTGACCATCTAGCAATGATGCCCAACAGCTAGATTGGTCGAATGTGTAGAACAATATTTTTAGAATCCATGCAGATATAGTTTCTATATAATTCATCTCCTTGATCAAAATGCTCATAGAATACCTCAGAGTTTAACTGTCAACTCTGATTAGGTTGTCCACATTGTATTTCAAAATATCAAATCCATCTGATGGATTATCCTGGTTAAAGTTTTGCTAAATTGAAATACAGCGACTCATTCTTCTCCAACTCTTGGAGTGGTCAATCCCATCTCGATCACACTCTGACTTCACAAGTACTTGACTGTGTCCAGAAGCATTCCGTCACTGAATTAAAAATTTAGTTGACTGTGTCCAGAAGACTAATGTAAGATCTTTCAGTTTTTGAAGGTACTTCATTATAATGGGATCTCAGGCATCAAACTCGCCCTTGACTTGTCCGATGATCAATTGTAAATCGATGAAGATCTTCAAATTGTCTATACCAAGTTCTCTGACAATCTTCAAGCCGACTAAAAGAGCTTCATACTCGGCTTAGTTATTTGAGGTTTTAAAATTAAATCGAAGAGCATACTCAGTCACGATCCCTTCAGAATCAGTAAGAATGAGGCCGACTCCATGATCTTATGTATTGGATGCTCCATCAACATGTAACACCCATACCGATGGTAAGTCAGCTTCAAAGGTTTCAATTTGCTTCAATTTGCCTTCGAGTTCGTCCTTAAGATTGTCATCAGACACAGTGCACTTGATGATAAAGTCAGTCAAAATTTATGCTTTTATTGATGGTCATGAACGATATTGAATATCAAACTCACTAAGTTTTATTATCTATTTTGTTATTCGATCAGAAGTATCAGATCGGTACAAAATTATCTTCAATGATTGATCTGTCAAGATAACTATCGGATATGCTTAAAAGTACAGTTGAAGTCATTGTGCTTATATGATCAAAGCGTAGATCATCTTTTTCGCTCTTAAGTGTCATACTTTGACATTGTGGAGTACTTTGCTGGTATAATAAATTGATCATTGAATTCGATTTTTGTTCTCTTGGACAAGTACCAAACTAATCACTTCTGTTGAGGTCATCAGATAGAGATATAATATTTCTCCCATCTTCAATTTTGTGAGTAATGGTGGAGATGCTAGATATTTTTTTAAATCTTCGAAGGATTGTCGGTACCCATCTGACCATAAAAAGTTTTTCATTTGTCGCAAGGTCATGAAGAAAGGTAGACACCTTTCTGTCGATCTTGAAATAAATCAGCTGAGTGTAGCGATCATTCCATTAAGTTGCTGTATCTCTTTTTGGAGCTCAGATACTTCATATTAATAATAGCTTTTATTTTTTCGAGATTAGCTTTGATTCCTCATTGCGATACAAAAAATCTAAAAAAAATTTTGATAATCACTCCGAATGCACACTTAGTCGGATTCAATTTCATCTTGTATCATCGAAGTGTGTCGAAGGTTTCTTCTAAGTCTCGAATATATTAGAAGTTTTAAAAATTTTCACCAGCATATCATCAACATAGACCTCCTGTTACGTCTGATTTGTATCTTGAGTAGTTTGTTGACCAGCTGTTGGTAAGTTGCTCTGGCATTCTTTAAATCGAATAGCATCACTTTATAGTAGTAGATGCCTTTATTGATTATAAAGGCAGTATGCTCCTCATCTTTGATGCCATCCGAATTTGATTGTAGCCCGTGAAGGCATCTATAAAGCTTAAAAGTCAATGTCTCGAAGTTGCATTAACTAGTTGATCGATCTTTGGCAAAGGAAAGCTATCCTTTTGACAAGTAAGGTTGGAAGTGGATCGGGCCAGACTGAGCCAGACCCCAGCCTGAGCCCAGTCCAAAATTTTTTGTCGGGCTTCAGGTCGAGCTTAGGTCCGAAAATTTTTAAAAGACCCAGGCCCAAGCCCGACCTGAGCCCGGGCCCGAGCCCGACGCGAACAGATTGGGCCAGCCCACCACCAACATCACTCCTGATTTCCTTTTAAAAAAAAAATCCTAACGCCTTATAAGCCCTAACCCATTCCAGTGGCTAGCCACGATGATGACGATGCTTGCTGGGTCTCCGACGACGATGATGACCTCCTGGCTCCTGGAGCTCGAGCTTGGCCTGGGCAGCGCCATCAATTTCGGTGAAGATGACGCCAGTCTCAAGGGCATGGGCATGGGTGGTAAGGAGCAAGGCGGTAGTGGTTACAGTCGAGACTGGCATGGGCGGCGAGATTGGCCACAGGCCTTGTTGACACTGTCAAAGAGCTTGTCGGACTCTTTGAGAGAGATCGAGGTGGTCGAGGGAGATTGGGCAGTGGGGCTTAGGAGCGACAGTCGGGGAGAGATGGGGGCTTGGGAGCGATGGTCGAGGCCTGAGAAAGCAATAGTTGGAGGGAGATGGGGGCTTGGGAGCAATAGTCGGAGGGAGACGGGGGCTTGGGAGCGACAGTCGAAGCTCGAGGGAGCAGCAGTCTAGGGGAGAACGGGCACGATGGAGGTGGACTTGTGGAAAGGAGAGCACCTACAGGAGATTGGAGGGGGGAGCTCGACATCGCTAAAGATCGGGAGGAGAGCGATGGCGGAGACTGTGGCCGATGGGAGAGAATGGAGGATTGGGAGTGAGGATGGTAATGATCGATAGACAGGGCTAGGACTCTTCGAGATGCGACCTCGATGGAAAAAATCAAAACTCAGAAGGGAGATTGAAGGATGGAATGCCAGATAGAAGCCCTAAAATTCAAGCTCATGATCGGACTAAAATTCAGGCTCGGGCTCGGGTCGAATCCAAGCTGGGCCAAAGGTAGGCTCGAGCCCGATCCAAAAGTAAAATGGATCCTATTTTTTTGGCCCAAGTCCAGCCTGAATGGTTTCGAACTGGGCCCGAAATTTAGCCCGAAGTCAGCCCGATACCCACACTCAAGCCCACTTCCAACCCTACGGACAAGTTTTATTTAAATTAGTATAGTCAATACAGATTCTTCATTTTTCATTGATTTTTTTCACCATCACTATATTAGCGAGCCAATCTGGATACTTAGCTTCTCTTATGAAGTCAATTGCAAGGAGCTTATCAACTTCTTCATCGATAATTTTCTGCCTTTCAGGAGTAAAAGATCTTTTCTTCTACCTCATCGGTCTAACTTTGGAATCAATGTTCAATCAGTGAGTTATTATTTTCAGAGGAATACCTAGCATATCAATTACCGACCTAGCAAAAATATCTGCATTTGCTCTTAGTAGGTTTGCTAGTTGTTTTTGCTTTGGATCAGATAATTACGATCCAATTTGGACCATCTTTTTAGAATCATCTTCTTTTAGTGAGATAGAAATTAGTTGTTCGGCTGGTTCACCACTTTCTTCATTTTCTCTCTAATCCAATTTATCAATCGACAAAGAGTCTTTAAGTTGACTATCCTTTATAGAGACCATAAAGAAATGTCGGACAAGTTGTTGATCTCCAAGTATTTTTTTAACTTTATTTTTTATTGAAAATCGATCAATAAATGGTATGTTGACACTACAGCTCTCAAGGCATTGAGTCTTAGTCATCCAAGTATGGCATTGTAAGCTGAAGAAACTCAGATGACTGTAAATATCAAGAGAATGGTACTTTATTATGGATCTATTCTTGTAGTTAGTGGGAGAGTAATTTCTTCTTCTACGGTGGCTGCATCTCCAGTGAAATTGACTAATGACATCGAGACTCTTCTGAGTCGATCAGTCGATAATCGCATTCGAGAGAAAGTTGAGTAAAAAAGAATATCATTGGGACTTTCATTTTCAACTAAATTTTTTTTTACATCATAATTTACTATTATTGTCGAAATGATGATAGCATCATCATGGAGAATTTGCATTCCTCGAACATCATCTTTGAAAAAAGAGATTACATTGTTGTCAAATCGTCGCTTCTTTATTGACTCTTCTTTGGAAGTTGCCCTCTAATTCTTCGATCACCTAGAAATCATACTGATAACTCCCATAATTGGCCGATTGTTGATCGTTTCTTCAAGGTATGGTTGAGGTTGTCGTTCGGTGGAAGGTTGAGTCGAACGATCTCATCAGAATTTTTTAAGGTAGCTACATCAAATGAGGGCCTCTATTTCATCTCTGAGCTGAATACATTGTTCGATATCGTAACTGCAATCATGATGAAACTGACAATACTTCTTCTTATCATGGCTCCTCGATGGTGCTTTCATCGGTGGGGGATGACGAAGGTACTCTTCTCCCTCAATCTTTATTAGAATCTGTGTATGAAGAAAAGAAAGAGGAGTATAGAAGTCATACCTGCTACTGTAATTGTTTGACCTTGGACTCCATCGGTGGGGTGAAGCTCCTTTATTGGTTGTCAACTGACTTGATTCTGCCGAAGCTTTGCCTTTTTTTTACTTCTTTTTTTGACATTTTTCTTCTGTCTGACATCAGTCAGAACCACCCTCATCCGTGCAAGTATACTTGTATGTGCACTTCAGAAGTTCAGTATAGGTCTGAGAGAGAGTTTTATCCAGAGAATAAATAAATCTGAACCATTTCAGATCTCTTTTCATGATCGAGATGGTCATATCTTCATTGAGGTCTCTGACTTCAAGTGTGGCCGCATTAAAGTAAGCCACGAAGTCTCTCAATGAAGTCTCAAGTGAGCCACGAAGTCTTACCTTGCTTGATAGAAAAGAGACTATTTGATGTTCATGGCACTTTTTGATTAGTACTGACATAGGCCATGAATGAATATTTGAGCTGCTCAACAGAATTTATGCTCTCCGATTGGAGCCCAGAATACCAAGCTCGAGCAGCCTTTCGAATGGTAGCCAGAAAGCCAATGCATAGGAGGTGTCAGTCATCTCCTGGATCATCATGAGAGTCTTATAACTCTCGAAATAGTCAATTGGATTAGTGGAGCCATCATATGGCTCCATCTGCGGCATTTTGAATCAGAACGGGATCGGCTCGTCAAAGATACGTTGGGAGAGAGATTGAGCAATGTGAAAGCCAAGATCATTGGAGGACTTCCGACCTTCTACTTGGAGTCGGACGAGTTCACGATCAATCTCTTTGAATTTATGCTTGTAGTCATCGAACCGCCGTTGTTGAAAAAATCCAGGGATAAAGTTTCCTGAAGAACTTGAGAATTGAGAAGTGAAAGGTACACGCAGCCTCTTCCCTTTCTTGATGCTATGTGCACGGAAAGGAGAAGAAGATCGCCGCGAAGGATGAGCGACGTAGTGAGAATATCGAGAAAGTGATGGCTCGACATGATGAGAATATCGAGATGGTCATCATTCTAGAGATGGAGAAAGAGATCATCATGGAGGATGGCGGCTATGCCTGGATGGCACCGAATGTACCAACGGCTCCTCCGCCAGCAGTTGCTGCTGCTGCTGTGTTTGTTGTTACTGGAGGTTGTGTACCACCTCCATCAATACTTTTATTTGCTGCATTAAAGTAGCAATTTAAACATCCATAGTGATTACAAAACGTGAAGAACTGGGTTCTACCATTAGAGGTGGAGGAGGGAGGTCTTCCCGTCAGAAAGATTATCTTACAGATCCTGTGGAGTTGTTTTGAGCTCTAATTTTTGTCATGATTTTTTGTTATCCTTCCCTTCCTGGTGTGTCAATCTGTTGCACCAATCTTCTGTTGCACCCATTGTCAGAGAAGAACACCTCCAAAAGAAATCTATACTGATCGAAATTATATCCGGCAAGGATCCTCCGATGCTTAAGTCAATGAAAAGTAGTGAACAGCAGATAAAATTTTCAGATAGACAGAGTTTTAGCCCAGAAGTCTCTTATCAATGCTGTTCATTTATCTCCTTTTATAGATGAGTTATTGTAACCATTTGTAATTGTTAGACACGTGGGTCCCACTTATTTTGGCACTATATGATTGTGCGATGAATGGTTATATCCATTACTGATCATAATATGTAGCTATTATGCACTTTCTATGCTGGTAGTTTTCAATATACTGATTATATATCGATAGTCTGAGTGTGTTGACTGTATGTCGATATTTGCAGAAATCTGAATGATCATCGGTTGGTAACTCTGATATGTCGATGGTCATCGATCATGAAGTCGGTTAAGTTGCCATGATTGAATTATATTTGCCAGAAAAATAAGTTAAGAATAGCCGATTGTTGGTCGGCCTACTGATTAATAGTTGGTGGTCTGTGCTTATCAGACCAATTGAAAGTCGGTTGATGTATTGTAATTGAGATGAAACTTATTCTATGATATAACTTTGATGATTCATCATCCATAATCGATAGATATCCGATCGATCGACTATGAATCGAAGAAGTAGATTGAATTATCCCAACAGAATTTATTCCATCGGTTTGCTAGCAATGGAAAACCATCACCACTAATGTGTCCACCAGCCATTAGAGACTGGATAGTTTTGGAACCTGGGCATGGGACTAGGAATTCTCTCTGGGAGATCTGACGCGTAGTCCAGGAACCTACTTTCTTTGCTTTATTTGCCAATGCTGTCGCCGCATCATCGACTTTGATACAACGTCCAAAAGCTTCAACATGAGCAACTCTGTTAAGATATTATGATACCTCCGCCATCTCTGAACTAAATGCCAGGAAAACTTTTTGCTGATGAGGTTGACCACCTTGAAGGTTCTCCATCGCTCCCTTCTTGGAAGTTGCTCTCTGTGAGGAAGAAGGACGAGGAGTGTGCACTCTATAGTTGGCTGCTCTATGGCCAAAGTTGAGGAGTCCTTTACCATACTAATATGATTTAAATTTTTTTTTATCAATTTAATATAGATATCAACTTATTTATACAAATAATGCAAATCCTGTAAAATATCATTTCAAATGATATTTTTTTTAGAAGACGTTATTTGAAATGGCCTTTTTTCGATCCCAATCAGTGCCCACCAATAATCCTACCACCAAATAAAAAAAATAAAAAATACTATTGAAAATGGTGTTTCTAAAAATGCCATTCAAACTGGCATTTTTTTTTCTATGTGATATATTTTATTTATATTTTTTAAGTTAATTTTTTTGGATACGGTATATTTTCTCATTATTATTTATACTTTTTTCATGCATGATATTATGTTTTAAATTAATTTAAATAATTTTTTTAACATGATTTTTTTTTTCAACTTTTTTTGAGATACATTTGAAGATCATGACAAACTATATAGCATCCTAACACTTAAAATTAAACAAGCAAAATATCTAAAATTTTGATGGAAATAATAATTAATAATATAAAATAAAATAAAAATATACAATTTACAAAAAAAAATTTCACAGTACTACAAATTAAAAAAATATTAAGTCTCACAAGACGTCATGGTGCTCGTGGTCGTTGAGAAGGTCCTCAACGGTCGCTCCTACTCTTGTGTCACCTGTGATGGCCCCTCTCTTATATCAGTGGACGTCTTCTGAGCATGCATATCAGGAATAATAGATTCTGTTGGAGCATCTACGAGCTGAGTGACCTCCTCAATCTCCTCATCTGGATTCAATGATGGACTTGTAACAAAAAGATCAGACCACTCAAATGAAGAGTCATGATGCTAACTTAGACCCATTGCTGTCATCTGGGGCAAGTAGGAAGATAAAGTCCTTGACACCTGTGGATGAAAAAGTAGTGGCATATGTTCAAATGATATTTTTAAGATAATTTTTTTTTCTCTTCTTAACTTTCGATCCATGATATATTTTATTTGTATTTTTTAAACAATTTTTTTTGGATGCGTGATATGTTTTCTCATTATTATTTATACTTTTTTGGTGCATGATATTATTTTTTAAACTAATTTAGATAGCTTGTTTAACATCATATTTTCTTCCTTAACTTTTTTTCGAGACACATATGAAAATTATGACAAACCATATAGCATCCTACCACTTGAATTAAACAAGTAAAATATCTAGAACTCTGATAGAAACAATAATGAATAATATAAGATAGAGCAGAAGTATACAGTTTACAAAAAAATCTCACAGTACTATAAATTCAAAAAATACTAAGTCCCACAAGGGTGTCATGGTGCCCATGGCTGCTTGGACCTTCTCACAAAGGTCCTCAACGGTCGCTCCTGCTCCTATATCACCTGTGATGGCCCCTCTCCTATAATAGTAGACGTCTCTTGAACATGTATATCAGGAATAACAGATGCTGCTGGAGCATCTACGAGCTGAGTGATCCCCTCAACCTCCTCATATGGATCTAATAATGGGCCTGTAACAAAAAAATTAGACCACTCAGATGAAAAATCATGATGCCAACTCGAATCTGGTGCTGTCGTCTAGGGCATGTAGGAAGATGAAAGTCTTGACATCTGTGGATCAAAAAATAGTGGCATATATGCAGCATGTGGTGATGACATTTGCGAAATACATAGTGCTGGCATATCTGAAGCATGTGGTGATGGTGTATATCTCATATCTGACACATAAGATGCTCCAATTACCGTCAATGTCTCTAAACATGATCTCTCCATCTTTCGTAGTATCCGGATCCACTCGTCCTTATTAATCATAGATAAAGTACGATGAGTGTCCAACATAAGACCTGACAAATGATCAATTTACATAACAAAAAAAAATTAGCCATACATTATAGATCATAAAATAAAGATATAATGTAGTTACATAAAATATTTTGCATTAATGATAAGTAAAATAAAGACTTAATAAATTGAAATTAAATATAAGATTGACATAAGATATAATTTTTGAGGCCTTACCAACATGCACACAGTAGAACTCTCACCCTCATATCTTGAAACTGCATATCGAAACTGTCCGATGACCGATACTGTAATGCTAAAAAACTAAGTCATGTAATCTTCGATATATGGATAACCTCCTAATATATGATCACCAAGAACTATATGATCTCATCGTGCATTTCAAATAGTGATATACTATGCATGTCTGATATGCCAGTCAATATGAGCTCTTTCTCATCGATCTATATGATGAAGTTGCTGGCTGGTATCAAATTGCTCTAGGATGCCCTGAATCTGACCAAATTATTGTAGCATATGATCTGGAAGGTACCACTCCACCATATCAAAATAAATAAGCGGCACCTTAGCAGTCCATATATCATATCCATCTGTGCAACTCTATGGTAATATGGATAATATCTGATCTGTGTATGGCTCTCACAAAAACTGATAGTGTTAAAAATAAAGTCAGATTAGTAAGCTCATTTTTCAATAGACTATGATACTATAAAATTATATTTGTACATAAATTAAAATTATCTGTCTATGTGTATCAATCAATGTATCCAGCTGATCTCTATAAACTTGTACCATTTTTGTTGACACATAGTGAACGTCGAATGCAACGTTTCATCTGCTCGATAATATATTCACATTAATTAAAATTCATCAGTAATTAAAATTTATAAGTAATAAAATTAATATTTATATACTGTTGCCCAGATATGGAGCCCAACAGGGGGGGTGAATTGGGTCTTTTTGAAATTTTAAAGATTGAACTACTTAAGCAATGTGCCAAGGTGTAGAGTGAAGTGTATCAACTTGCAATAGAAATAAAATCAAACACAAATAAGAAGTAAGCAAGTAATGAGCACAAAGAATAAGAGAAGAGAGGCAAACACAGTAAACACAAAGGATTTATAGTGGTTTGATGCCAACCTTGTACCTACATCTACTCTCCAAGTTCCTACTTAGAAATTCAATCCATTAAATGGATAACAATAGATTACACCACATAGGACATCTCCAATCCTTACCTTCCAAGCAAGAACACTTATTTTTTAGGTATAAGCCAACCCTCAACACTCTGATTCAGGGTTTGGATCAACCTAAATAAGTTTTAGAACCCTTCAAAACTCAAACACCTAAAAACTATTTGAGAAAAATAGAGTATACAAATTTCAGTACACAAACCCCTTAAATACACATAATAAAAGCAATAGAAATACAATACTTAAGGGGTGGAAGCCTTTGCTGTACACTTTCAATGAATTTCATACTTGATTACTGTGGGAGAGTGGTTGGTGAGGTGCTTAAATACTTCAATCTCTCTCTTAGGGCTGAAAATGACTTTTCTCAGATTTAATCTTTGAGCTTGCAAAAACTTTATGATTTTTTACTTGAATAGAGCATTTATAGTTGCCATTCACCCTTGAAAATATCTTAGAGTTGGTTTAGAGCCATTGGAGAGTATTTATTGAGCATTAAATACATCAAAAATAGACTGAAAACTAGCCGTTACGTGTGTTAGCAGAAATAGGGCGTCCCATTAGCATTGGGGCATCCTATGGGGCATCCCAATTGACCAGACAGAAAGTCTGAGTTTTTATTTTGGTCTCAGATCTCAGGGGGGCGTCTCAATTACATGGGATGTCCCACAGCATGCTATGACCCAAAATGCTATGTGCTGGCTGCCTAACAGAAGGGGATAACCCAGGTGGGTCATCTCATCATGTTCTAACTCAATTTTTCATATATTTAAGGTTCGAAACTTATCAAAACTCATCCAAACACTCTCAAATGAATTCAAATTAGTTTGGACACTCTCAAAAGCCTTCAAAACTTCATCAAGTTACTGAAACTTTAACTTTTAGCATATTTGATGAAGCTTTTCAAATTCAATCTCTTGGACTATCTGAAACATCATAAAAATAATCTTTAAATATAGAAAACTCATTAGTAGTCTCCTAAAATAGTTTGTAATCATCAAAATCAATTTTTGGAGCAACAATCTTCTCTTTTTTGATGATGACAAAATATTTGAGTGTTCATAAAAAATATCTTTAAAGCTTAAATAATTTGAATTTGTGAAGTACTAGAAGAACTATACTAAGAGTTCAATCATAAAGGGTCATGATATACAAACTTTAATGAATTAACTCGTTTAGCTCAAATAATTTATGAATGAATTAGAGAATTTTTAAAGATTATTCTAATTCAATCAAAATCCTCTTCTTTCTTGTATAGATTAGATTATTTTAATTATTTGAAAATAAATCTTTTTCTTTCTTATATAAAGAGTGTATATAAAAAAATTCTTTGATTCTAGTATCAGAGCAATAGATATAAGAAGGTATATCTCTTTTCTTTTTCTTATCTTGATGTTAAAGTAAGAGTGAGACAATTAGAACAAGAATCAAAAATGAATGTATCGAGTCAATTTGATATCAGTGCAAAAATAAGATTAGTAGAGTATTTAAGATAAATAGGTTGATCAGAGCAATTTTTCAAATAGTATCAAAATGAATGTAAAAATGGATGTATCAGTATTTTTTTTTAAAAAAAAAATTATGAATCAGTATCAGAGCTATTTTAAAAAAAAATAGATGAAACAGTATCAGAGCTTTTACCATTTAGTATAGAATACTGTATCAGAGTAAAAATTGTTAAAAAACCTAAAAAGAGCAAAAGATTTTCAAAAGATTTTAAGAACCACACCATTTTCATACTTTATCATTATTTCTCCCTCCAATGCATTATTTTCTTCATTTATCTTTATTTCTCCCCCTTTATCATTATTATATATTTTTTTATGTTCCATTATTTCTTCCCCTTTTGACATCATCCAAAAAAGAATAAACTAGAAGAGAAGGATGTTCATGGTGTTAAGTCAAGTATCAAGAAAATAGAGTATGATACCACATTCATCCATCCAACAACAAATGATACTAAGCATTCATTCATCCAAAGAGACATAATAATAAACATTCATACAACTAAAGGGATATGATAATAAACATTCATCCAAAGAGACATGAGTAGAAAGGAAACAACCTCATTTATATACATCAAAATAGAGGTTATAAGAGTCATAAAGAGCATAAAGCTCTCATACATCCAATCTATAAAATATAACTAAGTAATCTAATACAAAATAAAATCAGAGAGACAAAGCATCGAGCACAAGATCCAGATATGTAAAGACATGATCAGCCTCGTCGACGACCAAAGGGTCTGGTCAGAGAAGAGGATGCAGGAGGATGAAAAGCAATAGGCTGTACGAACACAAGCTCAGTAGATGTAGAGGACCTAGATTGAAGCTGAGTCCTAATGGCATCAAATTGAGACAGGATACCCCTCACAATCAGTCGGAGACCATCCAGATCAGATGTCAGAAAATCCTTGGAGTCTCAAATATCTGTCCTGAGCACCTCAAGAGAAGAGTGAAGCTATGAGTGAAGTTTGTCAACCTCTCGAGCCAAAACATCCACCTGAGGAGCAGAAGAGGTCGATGTGCCCACGTCAGAAGAGAGGGAATCCATTACCTGTCTGATCTCTCTCTCCAAATCAAAGATCCTATCACTGAATCTCAAAAGAGAGCTCTCCACACCCTGCAATCTGATATTCAAGTCTGATAACAGCTCCATCAACGAAGAAATATGTGGGACAATAGATGAATCCAATGATGGAGTAGGGAAGGCAGTGGAAGAAGTTGGCTGATATTGCTGTGGCTGCTGTGACTGCTGTTGCTGTAGCTGCTGAAGGATCTACTCCTGATATAGCTGAAACAGGTAGAGCTGCTGCATAACCTGATCCTGGAACTGCTGTTGCTGAAATTGGTGAGACTGAAGAAGCTGAACCTGAAACCGCTGTAGCTGAACAGATAAAATCTCTATCACTCTCTCAGCTAGCAGTCCCATATCAATATCCCCCAATCTAGAAGTAGGCACGGTATGGCTCAATGGGGGTACTCTGATCGAGGGTCCTGCCTCAGGCTCCGAAACATGGTGGTCTGCTGGGCTAGGCCTAAGCACAAGAGAAGAAGGACCCTCCCCCTCAGCATGCTCCTCATCCTCATCACTATCCTCCTCTGCAACACGACTCTTGGCCCACCGACCATCCACTCTCACAAAGCCCATCCTCCTAAGTGAGTGGTTGTTGTAGGTGTCAGTGTATGACAGCCTACAAATAGCCTCTCCATCAAAACTGACTCTATTCTCTCTAAATATAACTGTGAGGGTCATACCATAGGGCAAGGGAGCCTTGGACCTATTCAAGACTTCCCTCATAGCATCAATCATCAAAAATGAAAGGTTCATGAGAGACTCTGAAACAACATGGTACATAAGACATATGTCTCTCCCCATCATTAGATCATATCTTCTCTCTCTAGGGAAGAAAATTCTGAAAATCATATGGTGGAGCAGTCTCATCTCCACACTCAGATCCTTAGCTTCAATTTTTAGAAAACCTTCCACATCAATTCTCCCAAGTATGGTCCTAAGTCCAACTTCTTTCTTAGGCAGTTTATCTAAACAACTATCTACATAGGGCATTTGAAGCAATCTACCTAGTCTTGGAGCATTTAAAATGATCTGAACATCCTTAACAGTAGATTTTAAAACTCCCTCAGAGAAAAATAGATTGGAATAAATTTTTTTTACCAAATCTATGTAAACTGGTTCGGATAAGCTCAAAAAGAATTTCCAACCTTACCTAATCATCTTCTTCCCAATAGAAAATCCATCTTGCCTTAAAAACTTGAAATATATATTCCTACCCAATACAACTTTTCTAGCAGACAAGGAGATCTTGATGTCACAGGAGGTGAAGCATGGGTTGGCTCTTGTGCAATCTTCTTCCTTCTTTCCTCTGCCTCCAGGGATCTCACGGACTTCCTCCTTTGTGGCGTCCTCATCTTGGGGGCCATGATGCAAGAGAAAGATGAAAAATGATCTTGAGAGTGGAGAAGGGTTGGATTGAACTGAAATTAAGGAGGAGAAGTCAGTTTTTGAGAGGTTTCCCACAGATTTGATGGCCAAGGTTTGAAAATTTTGGGAAAACTAAAAATGAGCCGTGAGAACCAAAGATTTGAGAAGAACGAGTTTTGGTTTAGAGGAATTTTGAGATTTTTGAGAGAGCAAGGATGTGGATTCTTGATTAGGATGAGAGGGAGAGGAGAAGGCTTGGGATTTGTAGCATCCTAACTCCCTGTTCTATTGGAAAATGATCAGGTGGGCTCACTTATAAGTGACCTACCCGCATGAATGGGACATCCCATGGGATGCCCCATTCAGGACTCTTTCAAGCGATAAAAAAAATGATTTAAATAGAGAAAAAAATCAAAAAATAGTCGCATCAAGTTGAGAAGGTCATGGAGGGTCTATATAAATTTTGATGTGATTTTTGACAAAAAAATTCAATGAAAAAAAATCCAAGAAGGTATCTGAATAGTATTGAAGAATTTTTAAATGACTTGAAAAGTCCTCAAAAAATAATAGATGGCTCTCAAAATTAAAATAATGAAATTAAGAATTTTTAAAAAAATTTTGGAGCAAAATTGAGATAGAAAATCAAATAGAAGAATCTAAGATGCCCAATTCTCTCCTAATTTCACAAAATTTATTTTCATTAAAGGCTTTAGTGAAAATGTCAGCTAATTGATTTTCAGTATTTATGTATTCAAGTATTATATCATTATTTTGAATATATTCTCTTATAAAATGATGTCTAATTTTAATATATTTTGATCTAGAGTGTTGAATTAAATTTTTGATTAAATTGATGGTATTACTGTTATCATATTTTATGAAAATATTTTTAAATTTAATGCCAAAATCCATGAGCTGTTGCTTAATCTACAAGATTTAAGCATAGCAACTTCTAGCTGCAATGTATTCGACCTCGACCGTAAACAAAGCCACTAAATTTTATTTCTTGCTAAATCAGAGGATTAAATTTATCCCTAGAAATTGATAAGTTTCACTACTACTTTTTCTATCAAGTTTACATCCAGCAAAGTCAGCATTTGAAAAATCTATTAAGTCCATAGATGATTACCTAGGTTTTGTATTCTTTTTAAGTATCTAAATTTTTTTTAACAGTATTTAAGTATGATTCTTTAGGATTTGATTGATATCTAGCACATATATATATACTGAACATTATATCAGGTCTACTTACAGTCAGATATAATAAAGATCCTATCATATCTCTATAAAGTTTTGTATCAACACTTTTATCATGCTCATCTTTTTCTAATTTACAAGAAGGAGACATAGGGGTACTTACAATTTTTGAGCTCTCTATTCTAAATTTCTTTAATAGCTCTCTTGTGTACTTACTTTAGGTGATGGAGATCCCTTTCTTCATTTGTTTGATCTGAAGTCCGAGGAAGAATGTGAGTTCTCCCATCATGCTCATGTCGAACTTCCCCTACATAAGCTTGACAAATTTTTGGTATAAATTTTCATTAGTAGATCCAAATATAATGTCATCAACATATATTTATATGACTAGAATTTTTTTATCTTTTCTTTTTATAAAAAGAGTAGTATCAACTTTTTCTTTTGAAAAATTATTTTCTAATAAAAACTTACTTAATCTTTCATACCAAGCTCTAGGAGCTTGTTTTAATCCATATAATATTTTGTTTAATTTAAATACATGATCTAAAAATTTATGATTTTCAAAATCAGGAGGTTGTTCAACATAAACTTCTTTAGCAGTATAACTATTTAGAAAAGTACTCTTAACATCCATTTGAAATAAATTAAAATTTATAAAGCAAGCAAAAGCAAGAGCATTCTTATAGCTTCTAGTCTAGCAAGAGGAGCAAAAGTTTCATCAAAATTAATTCTTTCTTATTGATTATATCTTTTAGCAACTAATCTTATTTTATTTCTTATAATATTTTCATCTTAATCTAATTTATTTCTATATACCCATTTGGTTCCTATTATTGGATAATTTTTAGGTCTTGTAACTAGTATCGATACATTATTTCTTTCAAATTGATTTAATTCTTCTTGTATGGCAATTATCTAGTTATTATCTTTTTCAGCTTTATCTATTGTTTTAGGTTCTAAGTGAGAAACAAAAGCTATATAATTGCAAACACCTCTAAGTGAAGATCTAGTTCTTACACTTTATACTGGATCACTAATTATTAATTTTTTAGGGTGATTGTGGACATACCTCTATTTTCTTGGAAGATTATCTGTGTCTTGAGGTTGCTTTTGAATGTTCTGATCATTGATGTTTTTATCCTCATATTTTTCATCCATCTGATCCTTGTTTTGTTGATCCGAGTCATTTAGGATGAGCTCCTTTATTCCATCTTCTATAATACCTGCATCATCAGCATCTTCTCTCTTCCTTGATGGAAGGTTATTAGTTTCATCAAAAATAATATGAATTAACTCTTCCATTACTAGTGATTTTTTATTAAATAATCTAAAGACTTTATTAGAAATAGAATAGCCAAGAAAGATAGCTTCATCAAATTTAGCATCAAATTTACCTAAGTTGTCTTTGTCATTATTCAAAACAAAACACCGACAATCAAAAATATGAAAATAACTTATATTTGATTTTCTATCATTCCATAGTTTATAAGGTGTTTTCTTTAAAATTGATCTTATTAAGGCACGATTTAAAATGTAACATGCTTTGTTAATTGCTTCAGTCCAAAAGTACTTTGGAAGCTTGCTTTCATATAACATGGTATGTGCCATTTCTTCTAGTATTCTATTTTTTCTTGCAACTACTCTATTTTGTTGAGGTATTTTAGATGCTAAAAAATTATGATATATATTTTTCTCATCATAAAATTTTTTAAAATTTTTATTTTCAAAATTAATTCTATGATCACTTTGAATAGAAGTGATTGGTAAACATTTTTCATTTGAAACTTTTTGACAAAACTTAGAGAATGCAGAAAATACTTCATCCTTAGAAGCTAAAAATAAAACTCAAATAAAACATGAAAAATCATCAATGATTATAAAATCATATCTTTTTTCTCCTAGACTAGTTATCCTTGTTGGGCCAAATAAATCCATATGCAAGAGTTTTAGAGGTTTAAAAGTTGAAACAATATTTTTAGATTTGAAAGAAACTCTTGTTTGTTTACCTAATTAATATGCATCACATATTTTATCTTTATCAAAACTAATTTTTGATAAACCAAAAATCAAATCTTTTTTGATGATTTTAGAAAGTGTGTGCATACTAATATGTGCAAGTCTACGGTGCCAAAGCCAACTAGTCTCATTAATTTTAGCATTCATGGCCATAAGACATTGCATGCTTTGTAAAGAGAGATTATCTAAATCAACCATGTATACATTGCCATACCTATATCCAATGAATCTAGTGCTAGCATCAGTGGGACTAGTTACAATGCACATAGATGATTCAAAAATTACTTTATAATCTTTATCACATAATTGACTAATACTTAACAAGTTATGTTTAAAACCATCTACAAGTAAAATATTTTCAATGCAAGTGGAGGGAGTAATACCAATATTACTGATACCGATGATTTTTTCTTTGTCATTGTCTCCAAAGGTGACCATCCCTCCATTCTTGACTTTCAATATGATGAATTATGATTCATCATCTGTCATGTGTCTTGAGCATCCACTATTAAGATACTACTTCCTTTTTGTTACTTAGGATGCAAAACACACCTGCACATATGAGATCAAATTTGAACCTTAGGTATCCAAGCTAACTTAGGTCCTTTAGGGTTACTCACAATGATCCCTTTTGAAACCCATATTTTCTTAACATTTCTACCATTAAATTTGTTTGATGAACATGTATATGCCTTATGCCCTACCATACCACATCTAAAACAATTAATATTTGGCAAATTTCTTGTGGATTCATTGACAAAAATATTTTTGAAGGACTTTTATTTTCTTAGAGTATTGTAGCCAAGTCCTGCTTTATCATATACAACCTTTTGACTGTCAATAATCATCTAAAATTTGTTTGAACTTAAAATAAATTTGTTAACTATAGATTTTAACTTTGATATCTCTTCTTTTAGTTTTTAATTTTCTTTTATAAGAGTTTTATTTTGACTAGAGGGTTCATCTTTTTCTTTTATTAGTGATTGATTCTTTAGATCTAATTCTTCATTTTTTTTATCAATTTCTTTTTTTTCCTTACTTAATTCATGGTTTCTTGATTTTAAATTTTTATTTTTAATTCTTAATTCTTTTAAGTCATTTAAGAGTTCATGAAAAGCTTCTAATAATTCATCATAAGTAAATTCAGGTTGAGTTTTAGATGATACCTCATTTTCTTATGCCACAAGGTACAGGTTGGCTTCTTCCTGAGTTTCTTCATCAGTGGTGGAGTCGTCACTATCACTCCATGTAGCCATTATAGCCTTTTTCTTCTTAAATTTTTTTTGATCTTTCTTGAGCTGAGGGCATTCTGATCTGAAGTGGTCAGGCTTCTTGTACTCATAGCAAATTATGGGCTACTTTTTTTCTTTCTTTTTACTTAGCTCCCCCTTAGCTGGTGGCCTTCTCTTGGTCCCTTATCTTTTTCTTCTGATGAACCGTCTGAATTTTTTAGTAATTAGGTTCAAGTCCTCATCTTCTTCACTGTTGTCTGATTTTTTTGAGTCATCTTCTTCTTGAGCTATTGACTTGAGGGCTATGGTCCTCTTTCTTCTGATTTCCTCTTCAGTGTGCTGTTTCATTATCAGTTCATGGGTCATGAGGGATCCAAGCAGTTCCTCCAATGGTAGAACATTCAAGTCCTTGATCTTTTGGATTGCAGTGACTTTCGCTTCCCATAATCTTGGTAATAACCTGAGTACTTTTCTCATAAGATCACTGTTAGAGTAACATTTCTCAAGATTTTTTAAGCTATTTATGATGTCAGTGAACTGAGTGAATATTTTAGTTATTGATTCTTCAGGTTTCATTTTAAACAGTTCATAGTTATGCACAAGCACATTGATTTTAGATTCTTTTACTTGGTTTGTGCCTTCGTGTGTGACTTCTAGTCTATCCCAAAATTTTTTAGCAGATATGCATGTGGAAATGCGATTACATTCATTAGTATCCAAAGCACAATATAAAACATTCAAGGCTTTAGCATTGAGCTGAGCCATTTTCTTATCAAAATCATCCCATTCACCTTCCGACTCAGGAATAGACATGCCATCAATCAATTTGATAGGTGTGTGTGGTCCATTTACTATGACACTCCATATGTCATAGTCAAGTGCTTGAATAAAAATTTTTATTTAAGTTTTTCAATAGGTATAGTTTGATCAATTGAAAAGTGGAGGTCGGTTTGTGGATTGCCCCTCGGATAAGGATGTGCCAAATTGGACTGCCATGGATCTTTAGCTCTTGATGGTTAAATCAAGCAAGAACTAGAGTACCAGGCTCTGATATCACTTGTTGCCCAGATATGGAGCCCAAGAGGGGGGGTGAATTGGGTCTTTTTGAAATTTTAAAGATTGAACTACTTAAGCAATGTGCCAAGGTGAAGAGTGAAGTGTATCAACTTGCAATAGAAATAAAATTAAACACAAATAAGAAGTAAGCAAGTAATGAGCACAAAGAATAAGAGAAAAGAGGCAAACACAACAAACATAAAAAATTTATAGTGGTTCGGTGCCAACCTTGCATCTACATCTACTCTCTAAGTTTCTACTTGAGAATTCAATCCACTAAATGGATAACAATGGATTACACCACGTCGGATACCCCCCAATCCTTGCTTTTTAAGCAAGAACATTTATTTTTTCGATACAAGCCAATCCTCAACACTTCGATTCAGGGTTCGGATCAATCCAAATGAGTTTTGGAACCCTCCAAAACTCAAACACCCAAAAACTTTTTGAGAAAAATAGAGTATACAAATTTTAGCACATAAATCCCTTAAATACATACAATAAAAGCAATAGAAATATAATACTTAAGGGGTGGAAGCCTTTGCTGTATACTCTCAATGAATTCTATACTTGATTACTACTAGAGAGTGGTTGATAAGGTGCTTAAATACTTCAATCTCTCTCTTCGGACTGAAAATAGCTTTTCTCGAATTTAATCTTTGAGCTTGCAAAAATTTTATGATTTTCTACTTGAATAGAGTATTTATAGTTGCCATTCACCTTTGAGAATATCTTAGAGTTGGTTTAGAGCCATTGAAAAGTATTTAATGAGCATTAAATGCATCAAAAATGGATTGAAAACTAGCCGTTACGTGTGCTCGTAGAAATGGAGCGTCCCATTGGCATTGGGGCATCCCATGGGGTGTCCCAATTGGCCAGATAGAAAGTCTGACTTTCTATTTTGGTCTCAGATCTCACGGAGGCGTCGCATGGGGCATCCCAATTACATGAGACATCCCAAGTGGATCGTCCCATAGCGTGCCATGATCCAAAATACTGCATGCCGGCTACCTAACAAAAGGGGATGACTACCTGGGTCATCCCATCATATTTTAACCTAATTTTTTATGTATTTAAAGTTTGAAACTTATCAAAAATCATCCAAATACTTTCAAATGAATTCAAATTAGTTTGGACACTCTCAAAAGCCTTCAAAACTTCACCAACTTGTTGAAACTTTAATTTTTGGCATATTTGATGAAGCTTTTCAAATCTAATTTTTTGGACTAACTGAAATATCATAAAAATAATCTTTAAATATAGAAAACTCATTAGTAGTCTTCTAAAATAGTTTGTGATCATCAAAATTAATTCTTGGAGCAACATATACCTATATCCTCAAGGTGCGTCTAATCTGAATGGAACATTGAGATCGTGCTGCTCTGATGGCATCTTAAGCAACTGTCTCCGTAATGAACCGATAGTCGGCATCCTCTTCTATATCCAAATCTATCAATTCAAAAAAAATCATATATGATATGTCCAATCAAAGCTGTAATACAATATAGAAAATTAAAATATGTGAACATCTCATACCTGCAATAACACAAGATAAACTTCGATCTCCGATTGGTCTGCCATAGAACCCCAACACATAGCCCTATACAGGCAAGCTAGTACTACACTGTCTTAACTAAACCTACGAGTAAAATCTAAATCCTCTAATAATGAGAAAAATATCAACTTCATCTTGTTCAATGAAGTATCAGACAAAAAGACACAACCTAATAATCGCAGTACATAGCCCCTGATATATTATCGTACTATCTTCTCTGGTGCATCATCTTCAATGTAAAAATATCGATAATGATCATCCAAATACTCTATCCGCAATCGTGAATGATCAAAAAACTATGCATCTGACTGAAATCTTAATAATCGATAGCATATATCCTGCCACTCTAAAATGTTAAGAGTGAGATCAGCTCCTGTAACTGCCTCATCATCAACTGATAGTCTGGTGAGGATACTAACATCCTGTAACGTGATGGTTGCCTCACTGAATGGAAGATGAAATGTGTCTCTAGACATCATCTCTCAAGTAAGACAGTAATAAAACTAACATCCATCTGTATCCACCCAATCCGATAGACTCCATAAAATCTCATATATCATAAATAATCTATAACTCTATCTGGGATATCCTCCATCCTCCATATGTCAGTATTGGCTCATCGTAATCGGAGGTGTCTGGGCTCCTGCAATAAGATAGAATAATTAGATAATGTGTATCTCTCAAATAAGATTTTCTTTACAAAAATATAAATAGTAAGAATATAATACTAACATTGCCATCTATGATGGCCTGTGAGCGATGGATCTCCTGCAATATAAGAATATTGCGGTCTCGAGGGCTCGGATGCCATCTTTCGTAAGCCATAACACACTAATGACTTTAAAATAATAACATACATCCCAAGTGTATTAGAGCATGAGAAATATGATACTAATTCATTTCATGATAAATATAACTCTGCAATCATACATAGAATAATGGAGAGACTAATACACAATTTTGGACATAGATTACACAACAGCTAAACTATCGATATTATACAACAGTTCAACTATTAAAAATATATAAAATAATGCATAACTCTAAAAATACATAAAATAATACATAACTCTTTAATATCTTCCATTATTTGAAGTTGATGTGTGTGGAAGTAACCTATAACAGTGACGATAATCATGATCCTATTTCTTACAAATGCCATAATGATTCTTACTTCTCATTTGCCTATCATCCATCTCATTTCGCAGTCTTGTTGATTTTGGCCTGCCTTTCTGCTTAGGTCTCAAACAATGATGATCAGAAATATATGTATACAAGTGTGTGGACATCCAATAGTCTTCATCTGATAATGGATAAAATTTACCACTCCAAGCATTCATGTATGCCACAACTGTATATGCATCATCCACTAATCCACTAAAATATACAGTAATTTTTTGGCACACAGCTAAAATATGTGAATAAGGATATCTATAGATGCTCTACTTTCTATAAAAATATTTTCTGTCACTTAAAATCATAGTTTGAAAATTTTTTCCACCTCTTAATCCTGCACTTGCTCTCCTCGTAAGCACTTCATATATACCTCGTTGGATATTGAATGCTGTTACAGTATGCTGGTTAGTTTTAACTTGATCTTCTGCAATCTTAATCGCAACATGAGGAGTAAAAAAACTATTTGAATTCTCCTGCATATATCTTGAAGCTTGGGCACGTCTCATATTAAAATATTTTATAAGATGATAAAATATTATTTGAACACAAGCTATAATTGGCATATTTCTAGCTCCTCGTAAGATACTGTTAAAAATCTCTAATAAATTTGTAGCTAAAACACCATAATGCATGCCGGCATTATGTGTCAATGTCCACTTCTCTGGTTCCAACTCAGACAACCAACTCTAAGTCTGTACATTCACTATCTTGATCCTACCCATGATAAAGTCGAGCTTGCGAATTTGATGAGTGCTCCCTGCTTGCCATACTGCTCTTTTGAGCTGTGCATTTTTAAAGTGAGTATTGAAATTACTGTAGATATATCTTAAGCAGTATCGGTGATAGGCACGTGGCGGACTCCATCCAATAGACTCATCTATAATGGCATTCAATATACCTGGATATTTGTCAAAAATTAGATATATTTCATTTCTATCTTATGCGACATGTGTCCTCAGCCAGAAAAGAAACCAACTCCAACTAGCAGTCGTCTCCTCATCCATAATTGCATATGCTAAGAGATAAATCTCATTCTCTGCATCAACTCTTGTTGCAATTAGCATCTTACCTTTAAACTTCCCATATAAGTGCATGCCATCGATGTTGATCACAGGACGACAGTACCTCCAATCCTGGATGGATGGTTGAAAAGTCTAGAAAATATAATTTAAAACCCACACATCAAAATTCTCAGTTGGAAAGAAATTCTATGAAACAACAATATCAAGATTTATATTTTGGAGTACAGTCATATAATAGGATAATTTTGCATAAGACGACTCCCATTCTCCATAAATATCAACCCATGCCTTCTATTTTTTACACCATACTTTCCTGTATGATACTGTATATTGAATTGCTCATAAACGGCTGTCACAATAGCTTCAACTTTAACATCTGGATCTTTCTCAATCAAATGTCAGACTAGTATCCCAATCATCTTTTCACTGACATATTTGTAGTCTCGACTTAATCCTATAAACAAACAAGTGTAACAACCCTCATATCTTGTGATCTGAAAATATTCATATTTTTTTAAAATTACAGTACGAAGCCTCTATTTACATTCTTATTCAGTATGTGATGATGCACATCATATGGACCATAACTTTGAATGTGACTGAACTATATTATATGTTTGATGCTTTTGAATGTGATAAAGATCAACAGCTCTCTTTAGCTCATATTTACTCTGAAACATCAGACCTATAGAAAATCTAGTCATCGAAGAGTTCCAAAACTGAGAATCAGAGTTCAATCTTCGACCAGCACTAACACCATCATCTTGATCTAAATTTAAGTTACTAAAAAATTATGGAGGTTCATGCAAATGAGGTTCAGATACTTGTACATTATCATCTTCATGCAAACTTAGTTCAAGTTCTCCTACAATATCGGGCTGATTATCTTCATCACCATCTTCATCTTCATCATTGTTATTGTCCTCATCAAATCATTCTTCATCAGCCTCATTCTCATCTGATTCAAAACCTTAATTATCAGAATTTATTCCAGTACTGATCCAATCATCGTCTCCCATTTGAGTGTCGTATCCCACACTTACTACTACTTCCAGCATAGAAAAAGTCACCATAGATGAAATCACCATAGAAAAAGTCACTATAGGATTTTGAATAATTGGACAACTAGGACCAACAGTATTAGAATACTGTTTTGCAAACATGGTATTAACACTAATGGTTCGCACCATTAGACTTACGAAATGTGAAGAAGGTCTAGGGGTATTATCCTCTTGGGTTGAAAGCCTACTAAAGTATCCAAACCTTAGTACCATCATTTGAGTAGTATTTTCAGTAGATGGTATATTTTTTTTTTCAATATATAATTCAATATATTGATATTTTAAAATTTTTAAAGGAAATATCTTGAACATCTTCATCATCATCAATTGAAACTAAGATATACTTGCTCCACATTAACTATCCCGATAAATTAGGAGATCTCTACCTTAATTTAATTTTATATTTTTTTCTATCTATAGAAACACCACTGTATAGATGGTCTAATAATTCTTGACATGATAATAACAAAGACAGTCTAACCATCTGACTTGCAGACTGACTGTACTACATGTCATATTTGCTATTTATATTGTGCCATCATAATACAATAATAGACGAATCTGAGCATTGACCATTTTCTTAAAAAAATATAATAATATTAAAATCAAAATATTTAATATTAATAATTATTTTAATAAAATAACTTATATAATAAATACATCATATTATTAACTAATAGGTAAATATAGGTCATATCTCATTCAAAAATTATATTAATTTTATAGGTAATTACAGTAATCAAACGATATGTAATAGGATTCGGAAGAAATTTCGACAGTATTTCTCTTTAGTTCTCTCCATACGATTGGAGATGTGTGAGGACAACTAAAAGAAAATACTATTCAAAATTTTTTTCGAAGCCTCTGCATATCGTTTGATTATTGTAATTACCTATAGAATTAATTATAATTTTTAAACTGTCCAAACTGGACAGTCAATTAACCAATGTACATAATTCTTCCATCCATATAAAAATATATAAATGTATGGATGTCGTAGAATATATACATTAATTAAGAGACGGGTCTATGATTCTATGCAATGCAATATATTTAAATTTTTTAATCAAATTTAAAAAAATAGATTCCAACCGATTTTCAATAATATAATAAATAATATTAATACATTAATAGATATATTAAATTAACAAATACATTAGCAAAAAAAATGACTGAAAAAATCTGAAAGGAGAGAGAGAAGGAAGAGGAAGGGGGGTGCTGTGTAGGTGGGGGAGAGGGCGTCGGACGGACAGAGGGAGAGAGAATAGAGGGCCAGTGGGGTGGGGGGCAACAGCTGTCGAAGGGGTGGGGGTCGCGTCGAACGGATGGCCGGCTGGCAGAGGGCCAGCGGGGGGAGCGCGGGCAGCCACCATCGAGGGGGGGGTAGGCAGCCACTGCGGGGGGGCACATCGAACGGGTGGCCGGCTGATAGGGGGCCAGTGGGGGGGCGCGGGTAGCCACCACGGGAGGTGGGTGGGCGAGCAACCACCACCGGGGAGGGGGGAGGGTCGTGTCGAATGGGTGGCCGACCGGCAGAGGGCCAGTGGGGGGGGAGGCTTACGGGTAGCCACCATGGGGGGGTGCATCAGACGGGTGGCTGGCCGGTAGAGGGCGAGCGAGGGGGGGCGGGCAACCACCGTGGGGGGGGCATAGCCACCGTCGGGGGAGGGGGGCACAGCCGCCACCGAGGGGGCCGACAAAGAGCCAGCTGGGGGGAGGGGTGGCTGGGTGGGTAGCCATCGCAGGGGAGGGGGGCCGACAGAGGGCCAGTGGGGGGGTGCAGCTACCATGGCAGAGGGGAGGGGTGGTATAAGCCAGCGGGGTGGGGGGAGAAAGGTGCAACCGACGGGAGGTTGGGGGGCATCGGATGGGGGGAGGAGGGGGCAGCTGTGGGGGGTGAGGGGGAAGGGGGCAGCCGACGGGGGGGGGGGGGGGGGGGAGGGTGTCGGATAGGGGGTGGAGGGGGCAGTCGACGAGGGGAGATGCGTTGGGGGGTTGTCGGATGGGGGGAGGAGGCAGTCGAGGGAGGAAGAGGGGAAGAGGGAGAGAGAAGAAAGAGGGACAGGGGGGAAGAAGAGAGAGGGGGGGAAGAAGAGGCGGTGGCTTACCGACATGAACAGGTTAATCATCGGGGAAGAAGGATTGAAGGTCGTCAGAGAAGAAGCTCATCGAAGAAGAAGCTCAATAAGTCAGATTTATTTTTTTTTATATATATAAAATAAAAAATATCATTTTAAATAATATTTTTAGAAACATCATTCAAAATATCATTTTCTGTGAAAACATCATTGAAAATGGTGTTTCTAAAAAAGTCATTGAAAATAGCATTTCTAAAAATATTATTCAAAATGATATTTTTAGAAACGTCATTTTCAATAATATTTTTTATTTTTTTTTAATTTTTTGATGACAGGATTACAGATGGATGCTGATTGAGATCGAAAAAATATCATTTCAAATGATATTTTAAAAATATTATTTAAAATAATATTTTATAAATTTTATATTATTTATATAAATAAATTGATAAAAAAAAATTTTAAATCGTATCAGTACTGAGGACTCTATCCAGTGGCCTGTGAAGCCACAGCGGAAGCAGGACTCCTTTTTAAAGGGAAGATCAGACTCCCGGTCGGCGCTGCGCCGATTGATTTTACTTTCCCCGGAGCCTCTGAACACATCGGCGTAAGAAAAACCTACCCTTCGAGGAGCAGCAGAGGAGGGGCGGTTCCGCCGAAGCTCAATCCAGAAGGCGGAACGATTATCAACCTGGGAGCCAAAGGAGCGGCGGGAAAAGGGGACTTGAGAGGAGTGAGGTCGATTTTGTCTGCTGTTACTCTGGACAGGTGTCCATCGACCACCACTCTGAGGACAAGGGGGTTTCACGAAACGAGGACGAGGGTTCGGAGGATTTCGAAGAGATTTAATCGCGCACGCAGACGAGGCTGGAAAAATGGAGCTGGGCTTCGAACCAAGCGGAATGGCGTTTGCTCCCGTGAGAACCGAAGGTTTATCCAAAGAACGAGAGTTTTTTCCTTTGTAATGGGTTGCTGAATCTGGGCATGAGCGTCGATTTGAATTTTGAGCGTGTGTAGATGAAGGGAGACGTTGGTGAGGAAACAGGAGGTGTGGGTAATGGCGGTTTCTCTCTCTAGAATCGCCAGAGATTCTCTCTCCTGAAGCTATCTGCTGTGCTCTGCCCCAAAACAGGCTTCAATGTCTCAAAGATCAAATAATCATCGTCCCTTACGAGAATATATGCACACATACAACCATCCATGCCTAAAGTTTCTGTTGCATAGGAAGTTCTAAATCTACCAGACGAAGAGAGAACAACATATAAATATTTTTCCTGAAGCAATGATGGCACATGCTATCCTGCACTTGTCTTCATGGTCCATTGTCCTAGTGTCAAGTCTAATGTCAGAGTCTCAGTGACAACTGCAAATCCTCCACGGTCCACACAGCCATCTTACTCAAGGTGTTCTGTCGAAATTGTTGAGACTCAAGCAGTCCCATCCTTCATGCATTCAGGTCTTGATAACCTAAGATCTCTGGAGACAGCTTGCCTCTCTGTACTGGTTATCGTCTTGGGAGTCTTCATGGGCTCAGAGTCCTGGGGAAGAAAAGAAAGCAAGTCACCGCCAGTTGAGAGTAGGGGCTGTACGGAGATGCTGACAGGTGTGCCATAACTTGGAGAAACTGGATATTGTTGCTTCTTCCCTTCGACCAACCCACACTGGTTTTCCATGTTTTTTGTTCTTTTGATGTCTTCCTTAAGATGCCACTTATCAGATACCATCGTTTTGCTGTCAGGCAATCCATCTGCCTTTCTTTTGCTTCCTGAGAGAAGTGGCTGTATGAGGCTGGATGATGGGCTCCCGTAATTTGCTGAGACTTGAGAGATTTGCTTGTTTTCTGGGTTTGAGTTGCTCTGTCTTTCCATCATTTCTTTGACTGTTTTAGAGCTCTGCTTACCAGGAGCTATCATCCTCATTTCCTGCCTTCGACCCGGGGTGCTCTGTTTCCCCATCTTTTCATTCCCCTCAGTTGCCTTTGGAACCATCATACAACTAGTTATCTTGCTTTCCTTGATTCCAGTTCCAGATGGCGATACACCTTTACCAAATCGGTGTTCTTGTGCAAAATTCTTATCTGATGGTTTCCCAGAGGGTCTATGTCCTTTCTCCTTGGATGAGTTTGGTGCCATATTTCGGTGTAAACAATGTGCTTCAGTATCTGTCATATGTGAATATCTGTCACCGTAATTGGCAGGCTTCTTAAAAAATCGGCTTTCTTGCTTTTCATTGGACGAAGAGGTGGAAGACAATACGACGTCTCCAAACATTGTGCAGCTCTTTTGTAAAGGTTTCTCAGATGAGCTGTCTACTTTCTTTTTTGCAGATAAACAAGGAAGACTAATGCTAGCAGAACAAGGATTGGTGTCCGTCCAGGGTGGTGTCTTTTCTTTTGCATAACTATACCTGTCAATGGAGTCAAACTCTTTCTTCTTTCCTGCTGAGTGATTGGAAAAACCGTGCTCCACAGACTTGTGCCTGTGGCCAGATACCTGTTTGAAACATTGGCCTCAGTGCTATGAGAAGTGATCATCTACTTGCACATATCACAATATAAAGATTCACTAAATCTTTATCTAAAACTAAGAACATCAGAAACTAAGATCTGAAAAGCAGAAGTAGCAAATGAATAAGAATACAATTAAAAATCCAAACCCTTGCCGTGTTAGTTCAGTAAATTATATGATAGAAATAAGATTATATTCAATATCTATTAAAATTTTGCAAGCGTGATCCTCTGTTTTCTTTTTCACAAAAAAAAAAAAGAAAAGAAAAATAAAGCAGTTTCTCGACCAAAAGCTACATAAAAAGCAAAATAAAAACATTTCGATCTTCTTCAGTCCTCTGTCTGATTCCATGTAGATATTATGTTGCAATTTTTCTCACTAGCTCATATTTTTGTCCTTGACATGAAAGCAGTTCCATTGCCAAACCTCTCTCACTAGATATTTTTAGTTGTAGTCAGATTTGAAGAGCTGCACAAAATTTTCATTGGATCCTGACAAACAGGATAGTTTTTCTACCTGCAACTTGGCCTTTTAGGATTCAGCACAGATTCCAAGGATAGGCATCAGTTTAGACCTAGTTGAGTAAATTCTCAAACTTAAATGGATGGTATGTTTATGCACAATGCCAGTCCCATATTTATAGATAGGGCTTGTTGATCTAGAGGTCAACACTCAACAGCATGGTTATCTTTCTTTTGATTGAGTTAAAAGGTTCTCTTAAAAATATGAGACAAAAAACAAACACTCTCCCATCTGTGCCAAAGGCCTAGAGGAGAAGGCTACTATTTTAATGTTAAATGGACATAAGAAGGAAGAAATGGTGATTGATTTATTAATATGAACTTATAAGGACATCAGAGGAAGCACCAGACCTGTTATGATGATTTTGTCAGACCAAAGTTCACATTATGGGTTTTCTGAAAAGAACAAGCATGATAATATTTTGTACCTGTTGGCACTTTGGCTGCCCTTCACATGCTTCCAAATTTGTTGTTGTGTGATCCTCTCCACTAGAGAAAGATACAGAACCTCTCTTGTCCTTCATGCAAAGATTTTGACTCTTAAGTGTCAGATCAGGTGAACTGCATCCATGTTTAAATGTCGTCTTTGAAAATCTAGGAGCAACATGTGGAAGAAACTTGGCCAAAGATCTTCTGTCATGACATACATCACTGGAAATTGGTTTTGAGAAACCAGGAGCATCTCTTGAAATTGGTTTCGAGCAACTAAGAGGACCATCGATTCTTAAAATGGGTATATCTACCCTACCAATCTCTCTGCCTCCTACCATATCAATCTCCATGTCAACTTCCTGACAATTGTCATCAGATGATACATTGAACTGACCAATACTGGTGCTCTTCATAACAGAAGCAGAAATGCAAGAAAGAGATTGTTCCTGAATATCTTGACACTGTTTCTTATGTTTTAGATGACTTACATCTCTTGAAATTGTTTCTGAGAAAGGAGGAGCATCAATTCTTAATATTGGTCTGTCTATCCTACCAACGTCGATGCCTGCTACCATATCAATCTCCATGTCAACTTCCTGACATGTGCCATCAGATGATACATTGGACTGGCCAAGACTGGTGCTCTTCATAACAGAAGCAGAAATGCAAGAAAGAGCTTGTTCCTGAATATCCTGACACTGTTTCTTATGTTTTAGATGACTTACATCTCTTGAAATTGGTTTTGGGAAAGGAGGAGCATCAATTCTTAATATTGGTCTGTCTATCCTACCAATCTCGATGCCTCCTACCATATCAATCTCCATGTCAACTTCCTGACGAGTGCCATCAGATGATACATCAGACTGGCCAAGACTGGTGCTCTTCATAACAGAAGCAGAAATGCAAGAAAGAGATTGCTCCTTCTTATGCTGACACTGTTTCTTATGTTTCAAATGACTTACATATCTTGAAATTGGTTTTGAGAAACCAGGAGGAGCATCTCTTGAAATTGGTTTTGGGAAACCAGGAGGAGCATCGATTCTCAATATTGGTCTGTCTATCCTACCAGCCTTGCTGCCTCCTACCATATCACTCACCTTGTCAACTTCCTGACAACTGGCATCAGATGACACATCAAACTGACCAAGACTGGTGCTGTTCATAACAGCAGCGGAAATGCAAGAAAGAGATTGTTGCTGCTTATCCTGGCACTGTTTCTTATGTTTCAGATGACGGAATACACCCCATAAAAAAGGATCTTCATCTATTCCTGTTACCAACCACACCATTTCAAATCTCAGTCCAATCTTACATCTTAAAAGCTTGGTAGTTATTCCTGCTCTTTTTTCAACTAGTGAAACCAACTTTTTTTTTTTTTTTTTTTTTTTTTGCAAGAAAACTTTTGATTGAGTGCAGTAGTTCAACATATACATGAAAATCATGTACATGTCTACACTTAGTAGCAATACTTTATTTGCTGATGCACTCTGCAATTATGATTGTCTAGAAACAACCATAGAAGACATAAGACAAATTCATAGGACACTACTACATGCACGTGGAAACTTAAAAAAAAAAAAACAAAGAAGGGACGCTAACACGAATAAAATTCTTAAAGGAAACTGTGGAATTGAATAATACTTCCGATATTCTACTACATAAGCATGAAAAACGTTGAAATATTCCAATTAATTTCCAAAAATGCACCGAAGAATTGAAGAAAAAGAAGGAACACTCACAAGAATAAAAACTCCTAAAGTTAACTGTACGATTGAAGAATACTTCCAAATGCCAATATTGTAATACATAAGCATGGAAAATGTGGAAATATTAAAACTGATTTAGAGAAATGCACAGCAGATGCCTCCAAATCATTTAAGAGTGTACAATCTCAAATTCTAATTATTATCCTACAGACCTACCATATTCTGTATTTCTGAAAAATTTGCCACATGTATTGAGAACTCACTTTGAGAATCCTGTGGCAGTTGTTTAGATGTATACACAAGCAATTCAACACCATCTACACAAGTTTTCATTGCAAAATCACGCGACTCAATGTGCTCCAAAAGACGGATATACTTCTCTTTTTGCCTGCAACAGAAGGATATATACTTAATATGCAAAAAGTTTATTGTGCATCCCAAATACAAAAAGAGGAACAACCAGGCAAATTAATATAAGGCACCAATATGAATATTTGAATTAGTGGTGGTCAGGAGTGGAAACAAAGCATTCCAAGCAGTAGCATAACTACCAAAAGGACAATCATCAAGCACGCCATTCCACAATATTGAATTATTTTCTAGATAAACATCAAATTAACTCTATCTCATGCACCAGTCATACCTCCCAACTTCACTCGAGAAAAAGTATAATGCAATATCTTCATAGGTGGGAGGAGCTATCTGGAATGCCTGTGGCCAGCTATCTACCCGAGGTAGTATCTTAAAGTTTAATTTTTCAGGCATTTTTTTTGAAATTCCATAAGCTTTACGAAACAGTTGGCAAGGAAAATGTGCCTGAATTGTGTAGAAATGGTAAACCACATCGAAAAATTCAAAGGTACCCCTGCAACAAACAAGCTAAAATTAATGGCTGATCATGCAATAATTCAGAAAAAAGGGAATGGAATAAGCAGTGTGGACATCCTTTTATTCCCTAGAATTGGTGCATATGAGGTTATTTAGTGTTCCCAAAATTTCTTTCAACAAAACAAATACAATCAGCGACACAATAAAATTCAATTCAACAAAACTGTATATTTGACATTTTCACTTCTCATAAAAAAAGCTAGGCAAGGAATAATTCGTCTCAGTTTAGACAGATGGCATTGCTATAAACATGTGCAATAAAGAAATACGACAGCATGAAAAACATATCATGGGTAGAACCAGAAAAAGGAAATTCACCTGTCTTTAGAAATGTTCATATGAAAATTTATTATAGCATTTCTCTCACATAACAACAAAGTCAATGGTTTCCTGTCAATCTTGTACAGGTACTTTCTGATTGACTTACAGTGTCATATGCCTTACTCCTTATTGATAAATCCAAACAAATGGTGAAATGATAAATTTTACAAGGAGGCTCAAGCTACAACATGTGTTAAGTGCTAACCCAGCTTCAATTGTTTGTCTTATTATAAGACCTGTTCCTAATGATTTAAAAGGATAATGAGATTTCTTCTTTTCTTGTCTATACAATGGTCATGCCAATTAGGAACATCATAAATAAGTCTTTCACAATTTGTTACATCAACCAAGGTCTTTATTTGGACGCGTGCTGTGCTTAATGGCTTCTGCAAAGACTAATGAGTTAGAATGCACTCTATGTAAACTTTGTAGAAGCTTCCAGATAACAAGGTTTCACATTCTATGCATTTATAGAGGGATTGGCTGATAGCAAGACAATGTACTGTACCTGATGTGGCATCAAATAAGCATGGTGATGTGGTGCAAACATATTCATCCAGCTCATACCAAGCAGCCTTGACACTTCCTCGACATGATCAGACCAAGTCAACTCACGCCAATCATATGGTCAAGCCACAGCAGGTCAAAAGTGACTGACATCCGAGGTCGAGTTCCCCAACTCAGCCAGACAAGAGATCTCAGTCGACATCAAGCCGACCAGGGTCCTCTTACCTTGAACAATGGCCAGAGGCACAGGTTACGGGTGGTGCCCACTCACCCAGATGGTTACCGCATGTTCCGCTATAGTTACTGCATGATCCAAGGACCTTACAACATATCCTAGGCGGTTACAGCCTGATCTCATATGGTTACAGTGGAATCTCCGATGGTTACGTCATGACCCCAGATTGTTAGAATGCAATGTCCAGGGATTTTGTACCCCTCAGTTATAAACAGACCCAAGAATCCTCCACGAAAGACAATCAGAAAAATCCTAGCTAAATAACACAGTCTCTCTTATTCCTCCATTCCCACACCAAAACACCCTCTCTAACTAAAGCATTAGAGGGCCTGGCCAGAGTAAAACTCCAGTTAGTTCTCTGACCCCTTTGTTGCCTTACAGATTGATGGAAGTAGCCTACATCAGCGATCCAGGTATCGGCAGCAACACTACCTAATGCATCTTGTAAAAGATGAACCTTGCCCCACAACGTGACAAATCCCCAGAATAAATCATGTTATCTTCGACTCAGCCTTCTTGAGAAAGAACCACAAAGTGGAGAAAGGATCACTATCTTCTTTAACTAATTCAAATTTATATTCTCATGGAGAATAAAAGTTTATATCTAAGCATCTACGGTGACAGGTCATCATGAATGTAGGAAAAATAAGAAAACTGATAATACACTTCTTTTCCGATGTATGACCCAAACTACCGCAGAAGAGTTGCATTAGTAAATGATGATTGATTTATTCATATATTCAGAACAAGATCAATAGCAGTATTTACATTCATTTCATGTATACAAGTTTTGCCCCCAAGTTCTGTATCACTTTTCTACTTGCTCATGTTATGGCTTCAAATGGGTATGTTGGTCATTACAAGTTTCTTATTTGACATGAACTTCCCTCATCTTACAGTTTTTCCATCATCAGGGTACCTTTTGGCCAGTCTCTCCCTTTCCTCAACCAACAACTCTTCATGAAGTCCTATTCTCATCCCTGCTTTAAAATTCTAAATGGTCTCATGCTGCAAATGCTGTAACATATGCAAATCATAATTTGTTATATCTGTTACCTCATCATGCATCCATTTCATCTAGTTTCTTTGAGAGGAGAGAGAGAGGTGGTGGCATGGTAAAGTCAGACATACAAACCAGAAGAACAAATAGCATCATATAATGCAATGACTACACGATAAAGACTAAACTATCAAATGACACCAGTTTGTTACTCATAAATATCACCTTGCAAAGGCTTCCAACAGTGACATCATGGATCACTTTACATACTGGGACTCATGGATCATATGCTAAAAAGATTGGTCACTTTTTTTATACTGATTAGGGGGCAGAGATAAATTACTTACTTCCAGCAAGCTCCAGGTGTAACGCGGTTTGGAGTCTTTTCACATGGACTTGTGATAAATGTTAGTGGCAGATTCATTTCTTGAAAACCAGATGATGAAGCATCAGGACGAACCACATTTCCTGCCAAAAGCATTCAATTATTGTTCACAAAACAAATTGTATAGATATATCACATAGATAATAAGACATTGAGGTTCCACACTGCTTAACAAGATAGAATTTATAAGCTAAATGAAAGCATTCTATTGCCTGAACCACCAGATTGTAACACCCTAGATTCTAGCTTGCCATGCAAACCTTAATCTCCCTTTCAGGTTTATGGGCTTTGAATTGTACTCTCATAAGCTTTGGGAAGAAGATTTTGATATTGAAGATGTTGGGGCAATCGAATCTGCTCCCCCGATTCACAGTCAATCTATCGACTATATGTCGGCAACTGATGATGGACCGTCAAAGCTGAACCGCCGAAGGAGTTCTAGTTCAACCACAACATCTACAAGTCTCATCACCAGACGTTTCATCGGTGCCATGGATACGGACTGCTGACTATCAGTTGGTATGTTGACTAACTGTCAGTAAACCCCAATCGACTTTCTTGGCAGCTACAAAACAACCATAACGACTCGATCGACTACATAACCGATGGCCAATCGGTATATTAGAGTCAACGATCAATGGTCAGTCGGCATATCAAAAGCACCGACATGCAGTCGGTACGTTCAGATCACCGACACTCAGTCGGTATATCAGAATCGACAGTTATGATACTATAATCATGGGAAACTACTCCACACCATGATTGTTAGTGGGCATAAACTGTCCACTAACTCCATGATAATGGCTCGATAATAAGAGTTAACTATCCTTTCGTGCCATAAAAAATGGGACTCCACGTATTCGACAGTTACATCCAAATTACCTATATAAGGAGGAGGTAAAGGGACAGCAAGTGTAAGACATACTGGGCTGATACTCTGCCAAAGTCTACTTTCAACTATCCTGTTCAGCACTTCCTGCTGACTTAGGCATCGGAGGGTCTTCGTCGAATACTGCTCCAATCAGTATGAACTTGTTTTGCAGGTCGCTCGTCACTGGACTCAGGCGTACTCGGAGATTGGCTGCAACAGATTGATGTGGTAGGTAGGGGTGAAAGATTCAATTACAATGACAAAAACGAGAGCCTAGAATGCTTCCACCGGCTCCGCCCGATAATCTTTCCATCGGGAAGATCTTCCACCTCCATTGGTAGAGATCAATTCTTCGCATCTGATTATCACTACGGACGTCCAACAACTCACTACTTTAATGCAGTAGATAAAAATGCAGACAGAGGTAGTACATAGCCTCCAACAACAGCAAATGCAGCAGTAGCAGCAACCGGTGGCGGAGGAGCCAACCCACGTACAGTGCCATTCCACAGTCACCATGCCCCACGACGATCTTCTTCTCCATCCCTGAAATGACGACCGGCTCGACACTCTCATTATGTCGAGCCACCACCTTCTCGACACTCCCATTGTACCTCTCGTCATCAGTAACTAGGGCTGGCAAAATATGACCCAACCCGCTAACCCAACCCGTGTTCAATCCATCATAAACAGATTTGGGTTTAGGCTAAACGGATTTGGGTCATAAACGGGTCAACCCGTTTAACCCGTTTAATAAGTATGTTGGATTTGGATTTTAGATATCTGATCCGTTTAACCCATTTAATATTCAAGTCAGGTTAAGTCAGATAACCCATTTAACCTGTTTAACCTATTTCTGACCCATTTAATCCGACCTGTTTAACCTGTTTAATCCATTTAAGATCTGTTTAACCTGTTTAAAATCTGTTTAACCTGTTTCTGATTCATTTAACCCAATCTGTTTAACCTGCTTAACCTGTTTAACCTGTTTAACCCATTTAACTTAATTTGATCTATTTAATAAATGGATTAAATGGATCGGATTACCTGTTTAATAAACAGGTTGGATTCAGGTTTAAATTTTTGACCCGTTTAATAAATAGATCGGATTTGGGTTGATGATTTTTTGACCCGATCCGTTTATGACCCGACCTGATTCGAATGCCGCTCCTATCAGTGACAGTCTCCTTCTCCTTCTCACCGCCGTAGTATCAAGAAGGGGAAGAGGCCGTACTTACCTTCAACTTCTTCCTCCTCAAGTTCTTCAAAAGGTTCTACTCCTGCATTCTCACAGCAATAGCGACTCGACGATTATGAGTGCAAGTTCAGAGAAATTGATTGTCGACTCGCCCAACTCTAGGTGGATGGCCGAGGATCCTCTAACAACTTTGGCATCCATGCTACTCCATCTTTCTCCCGACACATCTTGGATGAGCCGATTCTGACTCGGTTTAAGATGCCACAGATGGAGTCTTATGACGGCTCCACCAATCTTATCGACCAATTGGAGAGCTATAAGGCTCTTATGATGATTTAGAGGATAACTGACACCCTCTTATACCTTGGCTTCCTGGCTACCATTCGAAAAGCTGGTCGAGCCTGATATTTTGGACTACAGTCGGAAAGCATACATTCTTTTGAGCAGCTGGAGCAGTCGTTCGAGGCCCACTTTGGTACCAGCAGAAGAATACCACGAACATCCAACATTTTCTTCTCCATCAAGCAGAATGAAGGAGAGACTTTACGAAGCTTCGTGGCGCGTTTCAACGCCGCCACGCTTGAAGTCCAAGACCTCAATGAGGACATGGCTATCTCCACCATGAAGAGAGGTTCCAAGTTTACTTAGTCTCTGGATAAGACACTCCCTCGGATATATGCCGAATTTCTTGAGCACGCATATAAGTATATTCGTATGGATGAAGGCACTACTGACCGAGTCAATCGAAAGGAAAAGGTTAGAAGAAGAAACAAAAGAGTGGAGCTCCAACTGAGCCAAGTTGGACATCAAACAATAAAAGAGCTTCACCTTACCGACGGAGTCCGAAATCAAATAACTTTGGTTCCAGGTATGGCTCTTACACTCCTCTTTCTGTCCCTCGTGCATAGATTTTGATGGAAATTGAAAAAAAAGAATACCTCTGTCACCCCCACCACTGAAAGCACTATCGAGGAGCCACGACAAGAGGAAGTACTATCAGTTCTATCGTGATCACGGTAATGATACCGAACAGTGTATTCAACTCAAGGATGAAATAGAAGTCTTAATTCGACGAGGCTACCTCAAAAAATTTTGACACGATTGTCCGACTCAACCTCTTACCGACCATCAACCTCAGCTTCAACTTGAGGAAGCAAACAACAATCGACCAACGGTGGGAGTCATCAATATGATCTTCGGACGATCAAGAGACTGAAGGATAAATTCGAAAAAAAATCATCTAAAAAGCAACGGTATGATAATGTAATCTCTTTTTTGGATGATGATGTTCGAGTACAAACTCCTCATGATGATGCTGTTGTCATCTCGATGACGATAGCAAATTTTGATGTAAAAAAAATTCTTATGGATAATGAAAGTTCAACTGATGTTTTGTTCTACTTCACTTTTTCACAAATATGACTACCAACTGACCGACTCAGAAGAGTCTCTACACCTTTGGTCGATTTCATCGGAGATGCAGTCAACATGGAAGGAAAAATTACTCTCCCTACGACTGCAGGAACCGACCCATGACAAAGTATCATCTTAACGTTCACCATTGTCCGAGTTTCTTCGGCTTACAATGCCATACTCAGATGATTGAGACTTAACGCATTGAGAGCAGTTGTCTTGACTTATCATTTACTTATCCAATTCCTAATAAGAAGCAGAGTCGGGGAGATGCGAGGAGATCAACAACTGGCCCGATGCTGCTTCATGATTTCTATCGAAGGCAGCAAGTCTGAAGATCCTTTGTCGATTGACAAATTGGGCCAGAAAGATAATGAAGAAAAGGGTGAGCCAGTTGAATAACTGATCTCGATCTCACTGAGAGAAGGTAATCCAACCAAAACTATTCAAATTGGGTCACGACTAACTAAGTCTGAGCAAAAACAGCTAATAGAATTACTGAGAGCAAATACCGATGTCTTCGCTTGGTCGACAGCTGACATGCTTGAGATTCCTCCAGAAATAATAACTCACCGATTGAATGTCGACCCAAAAGTTAAACCGATGAGGAAAAAGAAAAGACCTTTTATTTCAGAGAGGCAGAAGGTCATCGATGAAAAAATGGACAAACTTTTTATGACAGGCTTCATAAGAGAAGTTAATTATTCAGATTGGCTAGCCAACATCGTGATGCTAAGAAAAGTCAATGAAAAATAGAAAATCTGCATCTACTATACCAACTTGAATAAAGAATATCTGAAGAACAGTTTTTCTTTATAAAAAATTGATCAACTAGTCGACGCAACATCAGGACGTAGACTTTTGAGTTTCATGGATGCCTTTTCGAGATGCAACCAAATCCAAATGATGCCCAAAGATGAGGAGCACACAGCCTTCACTACTGACGAAGGCATCTACTACTACAAAGTGATGCTATTCGACTTGAAGAATGTTAAAGCGACCTACCAACAGCTGATCAACAAGGTATTCAAGGCATAAATCAGATGCAATATGAAAATTTATGTCAACGATATGTTGGTGAAAAGCACCAAAACCCATGATCATGTTCGAGACTTAGAGGAAGTTTTCAACACACTTCGATGATATCGAATGAAGTTGAATCCAACTAAGTGTGCATTCGGGGTGACTGCCAGAAAATTTTTTGAATTTTTCGTATCATAATGAGAAATCGAGGCTAATCCAGAGAAGATAAAGACCATTATCGATATGAAGCATCCAAGCTCCAAGAAGGAGATACAGTAACTTAACGGAAGGATTGCCGCACTTAGCCGATTCATCTTAAAATCGATAAAAAGGTGTCTATTCTTCTTTAAGATCTTCCGGCAAATGAATAACCTTTCATGGTCGGATGAGTGCCGAAAAGCCTTTAAAGACTTAAAAAATTACTTAGCATCACCACTGCTTACAAATCAAAGGAAGGAGAAATGCTGTATCTCTACTTGGCTACATCATCAGAAGCAGTCAGTTCGATTTTCGTTTAGAAGGATGAAAATCAGATTCAATAGCCTATCTACTACACCAGTAAAGTACTTCACAATGCCAATACCAAATACTCAAAGATGAAGAAAATGATCTATGCTCTGATCATATTGACTTAGCGACTTTGACCATACTTTCAAGTGCACTCTGTAGTCATCTTGACAGGCCAACCTTTGAAGGCGATCTTACATCGATCGGATATCTCAAGTCGAATGGCAAAGTGGGCAATCAAACTCAGTGAATTCGATGTACACTATCACCCACGACCGTCAATGAAATCTCAAGTCTTGACCGACTACGTCACCGAGTGCACTATACCTGACGATAAGCCTGATGACAAACCTGAGCAAGTTGAAAGTCCAGAGGCCGAACCTGAATCGATGTGGGTGTTGCATGTCGATGGAGCATCCAACGCTCAAGAAAATGGAGCCGGCCTTATACTCACCAACTCCGAAAGGACAATAACTGAATATGCCCTTCAGTTCAACTTCAAAGCTTCGAATAACTAAGCCGAATATGAAGCCTTGCTAGTCGGCTTGAAGATGGTAAAGAAACTTAGTGTGGACAACTTAAAGGTCTTCATCGACTCCCAACTAATCACTGATCAGGTTAAAGGCGAATTTGAAGCCCGAGATCCGGCCATGATGAAGTACCTTCAAAAGGTGAGAGATCTCGTTCAAACCTTCAAATATTTCGAGATCTCTCACATTCCAATAACAAAGAATGCCCATGCTAACGCACTATCTCGACTGATGACTACTTCTAATCTACTTGATCGAACGTTCGTTGAATATTTCAAACAATCGAGTATTGACAAGATCGACGAAGTGCAACAAATAAGTGATGAATCAAGCTGGATGGATCTAATCATCCTCTATTTGACCGATGGGATTCTATCTGGAGATTCGTTAGAAGCCAAATGACTAAGGTGGGTGGCTTCATAGTATGTTCTGATGAATGGACAACTGTATAAAAGGTCATTCTCTCTTCTACTGCTAAAGTGCTTGAGACCTATCGAAGCTGATTATGCTCTTCGAAAAGTTCACAAACAAATTTGTGGAAATCACTTGGACGGTAAATCGCTGGCCTACAAAGTTCTACGATAGGGGTACTACTGGCCCACCATGAGGAAAGACGTAGCCGAATTTATTCAGAGATGCGAAGTATGTCAAAAGTATGCCAACATACAACATCAACCAACCAGCTAGTTGATAACAATCATTGCTCCATGGCCGTTTGCCCTATGAAGAATCGACATACTCGGTCCCTTCCCCCTGGCGATTGGTCAGAGGAAGTTCTTGTCGTTGCGGTAGACTATTTCATCAAGTGGATGGAAGCTAAACCTCTGACGTAAATTACCGAAGAAAAGATGGAAGACTTCATTCAGAAGTCCATCATATATCGGTTTGAATTGCCACGCACCATTTTTACCGACAATGGTCGACAATTTGACAATCCAAAGTTCAAAGAGTTCTGTGCAAAACTTTATATCACGCACAAACTCACCTCTGTCAACCATCCACAATCAAACGGTGAAGTAGAAGTGACAAACCAAACAATTCTATATGGTCTTAAGATCCGACTGAATGAAGTCAAAGGCCTATGGGTGGAAGAACTATACCCAATCTTATGAACTTATCGGACGACTCTTCGCATCCCGACAGGAGAATCACCATTAAATCTGGCATATGGAACAGAAGCGGTGATCCCATTGGAGATCGGATTTTCATCAATGAGGATCGAACAATATGTAGAGCCAAGTAGTTTCGACTGTCGAAGGGCTGACTTGGACTTACTCCCAGAGGTTCGATGGTAAGCTCAAATAAGAATGGTTGCATACCGATAAAGAATGGCCCGATATTATAATACAAGGGTCAAGCTGAAGGTCTTCCGTCCTGGAGATTTGGTCTTAAGAAAGGCAGAAATTTCAAAATCCTTGGACCAAGGGAAGTTATCTTCAAACTGAAAAGGACCTTATAGGGTGACCGAAACCCTTCGTTCGGATGCATATCGACTAGAGACCCTCGACGGAATGACTGTCCTCTGAACATGGAATCGCTTCGTCGAAGCAATCGCTTCGTCGGTCGGTTTTACTTCTGCCGCCCTCTCTTCAAGGGCCGGACCAGTGATGCTGCTTAGATCCAGGTCCCGATAAAGTTTTTTGACAACATCTGTGCTATCTTCATACCTGACCCAGTAGGCCGCATTGCCACCCTCGCAGATTTCATTCTTGAAGTCTTTAGACTTCTTGTAGTCCCTGATGGCCCGCTCCTACGTCCGACTGAGAGCTTCTTGGATGGTCTTTGCCTCTTTCTTGATGGAAGCCGACTCTACATCAGCCAGTACCAACCGTGCTTTAGTGGCCCGATGCCTTTTCTGTTCACTCTCCAGTTCCTTGAGGTAGTTGTCACATTTCCTCTGGAGTCAACTAATCACATGCTTCTTCCTCTGGATTCGGGCCTCTTGGGACTTGGCGGATTGCTGAGCTGACTCCAACTCAGCTCGAGCCGACTCTAACTCAGCTTTCATGTGGAAAATCTCTTCCTGATACTTCCCTTCCCGCTCAGTTGCTGCTTGAAGGCACTCTACAGTGGCAACTTTGTCGGCATTTGCAGCTGTGACTTTTCGATGGAGATCTGCGATCCCCCGGTATCCTCTCTCCAATGCCGACATGTCGTGCGCCAGTTGAAAGGAAGAGAGAATGATTAGAAAAAGCAGGTAGAAGAGGCACAAACAGAAAATAGATTACCAACTTACGTTGAGGATTGTCGGATAAAATGATGAGAATATGTCGGCCACAGTTCGACTCTTTCGATTCTCTCGACCAATCGAGAGAAGCGCAGCCTCCACAAGCTGCTTCGCCAGTTTCAGATTCAACAGAGCCGACTCACCTGACGGCACCCAAATGTTGCAGTGCTCCATCCAGTCTTTTGGAGCTTCACTGTCAGTTGAAGCTTCTGGTGTCTTCCCTCGCTCCTGAGTGGATGGCTGATCAACTGGAGCCGCCATCCATTCGGGCATAGGAGGCACTTGAGATACTGTCGGCCCAATGTTGACCAACTCTGGCCCGAGCGTAGGAGGCGAACGAGATACTATCGGCCCCTCATTGGCCGGCTCTGGATTGACGACCGCGACGGCATCATGATCATTTGGTTGCCTAATCGACGAGAGAACTCCCACTGGTGGTAGGGCCATTAGAGCCGATAGTGCAACAACTGCTTCTGAATGGGCCTCAGAAGCAACTATCGACAATGCTTTGGTACGGGCCACTGAGACTACTACTGACGGTGTGTCAGGCCAACTCTTCTTTGAAGCCCGAGATGGCCTTGCACCAGCAGCGGGCCTCTTCTTGGTGGCAGCAAACTGTCAGATCTCATCTGTCGAAGGTCATGCTGAAGGTGGCATAGCTGCAAGCAAAAAACAACAACAACTTAGCTATAAATTTGAAATCAGATGAAAAAAAAAAAAAAAAACTATACTATGTTATACCTACAACAAGCATCGAACTAAGTCCGGCATCGTACAAAGCCTGCTTCGTCAACAGCTCCCGTTGCAGAGGGACTTCCATATCTTCAAACATAGGAAGTCTTCCCGATCGACGACATCGACTGGACTGTGATCATTCGGGCTCACTCTTGGTGCACCCTAAGAAGTCGAAAAACCCTAAGGCAAAGAAGAAGAGACCAAAAAAAAATTGGTTCTTCCATCCATGGATGGAAGAAGGAAGATCGAAGATAAAGGACAAACCTTTCCTCGGGTTGATGAACCACCAATCCTTGACCTTAGGGTGAGGGCGAAGAAAGCACAAAAGAGAGATGGCCTGAGATTGGTCGGAATCATATGGCACAACAAAGCAAAGCTGATAATGAGTTGAATAAAGTTTGGGCCTAGCTGGGCAAAACAGATCTTATAATAATCAAGAAGATTCTGAACAAACTTCGAAATTAGAAAGTGAAGATTGGCCCAAAGGTCCTCTACATAGATCGCTACCTAGCATGGAGGAGAATTCACCCAACCATCTGGACCAGATGCAAAAAGCTGAAATTGCTTCGGGATACGATATTGCTCTCAGAGCCGAAGAATATTGGATTTAGACAAAGAAGAAGCTTCACATCCGGACTCGAAGGGGAATCGTCAACCGAGTTATCCGATCGATTATCCTGAGAGGGTTCATCTTCCCTAATTTTACCCTTGCCCTTTCTACTACTACTGACCATGTTAATGACAGTAAAACTCGATAAAGAAGAAAAATTCAACAAACAAGGAGGAACTCGACATAGGAGGTAATGGCAAAGAAACAACAAAGGGAAGAAAAGAGGAAGGCCAACCTGAAGCAAAAGCTTGATGATGCGAAGAAGAAGAAGATAACCCTAAGCCCCTGGAACTCTCGGCACCCGTAGGAGAACTCTCAGTTGCAGAAGGATTGCAGGCAAATTGTAGTAGGAGACCCAAATGGAGGAAAATGACCTTATATATAAGACCCATCAACGGCCGGGATGAGTTTGTTTAAATCCAGACTTTCTCGGATCCTAACATATGGCAACGTCCGAACCAATCATTGTTCGAACCTTTCGGCGCACCTACCGTCTGATCGAAATATGTCAACATTATTCGCGTTGGTCGTCAAGAGCCAATCATCATTGGATGCATGGCGGCACTTGATTGGTTAAACTCAAATCAATCGAATCATCTGACCACCTAACCGACTACAACATTAATAACCATCTCTTCGACTAGACGTGCTAATGATGATCGCACGACCATCGAAACAATAAAAGGATTGAAGACCTTTTGGTTTTCGAAAGAACCATTAATGTCTGCAACCAAAAAGACAGCGAAATTAGACTCAATATGACATGTGGTAACTCCTATCATCCAATATGTCAAGCCACCTTAGATTTGGGAGTGGAGGGAAACTGTTGGAGCCAATGTTCGCTGTACCGGTACCGATCGGCATGCCGGTGCTGGACCGGTATGGTATGATACCGTACCGTACCGTACCAACATACGGTATGCCCCGACGTACCGGTCCGATACCGGTACACAATTTTTTTTGATTTTTAATTTTTTTTTTGATTTTTAAAATTAATAATTGATAAATACAACCTTAATATGGCATTATATTGCATATTATTGACATATTTGGGTTCAATTTGGAGTTAGGTTGTGGTACAAAGATTTTTGATCCAAAATTTTAAATATATATTTATTTATATTATATTTCAACTATGTCATCTTAAAACTAAAGAAAAAATATATAAAATACGCATTAAAATGTATCTAAATATTTAAGTACAAAACCAAATAACTGATATACGAACCTTAAGATGTACTCTGCATTTAATTTTTTGTCGAGTGTCTGTGACGCTCGTAGATATCTGGATCATCAACATAGTCTGAAGGGACATCAGTCCAACCCTCTAGCCAAGCTGTACCGTACTCTCGAATATTCATCATCCCATAAGGCATCCTCTGGATTGTAAGACATCTCAGACCTCTCGCTAAAATTTTGACTCTGAGAAGTATCCTCGAGATGATGGTACGGTTGTGGAGGAGTCCATCCAAATATGCCAGTAGCAATATCTAATTCTGGAGCTACTCCAGACTGCATAGGGTAGTAACCACTAGAAGATGATGCCTCGGATGCACCATATGCATATGGATCATAAGGTGGCTGTAGATAATAGGATCCATAATGCGAGGATGATTCAGATACATCCATGGATCCTACTCCACATGCAAGATTGTCCACAGCTGCATCATGTGCTGGACGACCTCTAGGAGCCCATCGTCTATATGAAATCGGCTCTCCACGATCTCTACCGACTCGTCCACCATGATCCCTATCCTGTGTGACATGCGTAAACTGAGACTCACCGGTGAATCGAATATCACCCTGTGGCTGTATCTCATAAACGGTGGTCTCCTGTTTTCCAGTTCCTCCCTGATCATCAGATCCATGGCTACTACTACCAGTATCATCATCACTCTCCCTGGTGTCCGTATCTGAACCAAATCGCTCCTGTATTCTCGAGAGTGGTGCACGTGCAACTGTCTTTTTTTTTCCCCCTTGTGCCCCTCTGTGACTGAGTTTCCTGTGATTGGGAGGATGGATACCTTCTTGCTGGCTGTCGGGAGGAACGTCTATACATCTCTCGCTCGAATCTTTGGGAAGATGTATCGGATAGCGAGTCATGTGATGAATGAGTCCCTTGTGTCCCCTCAGACTGTGGCTGATCAGCTGGAACCCTATGTGGAATATTTTTTCTGTCCATTGCCCTGGATCCACCCTGATCTCCCTTACCACCACACTGGCTGGTCGTGGAGGGGATCCTGGCTCATCAAGTTCTAGCTCTTGCTGCTGACCTGCAAGCCATCCGATGATCGGATCGTCATCCTCGTCGGCATAATCATCCAGCGTCGGATCAGTGTACTTCAACTGAACTTCCTCCTGAATACATTTTAGCCTCAACCTCAGATTGTAGTGAACATATACAAGATCGTTGAGGCATTTTTGTGTCAGACGATTTCTCTGTTTGCTGTGGATAAGGACGAAAGTGGACCAATTATGCTCACAGCCACTAGCAGAGACCATCTGAGAAAGAATACGGACACCATATGTCTCAAATTTTTTGCTGACGTTCCAAAACGAATCCACCATTCAGCTACAAAAGTAAAATTATATATCAAATTTGATGATATTATTAAGCAAAATTACATATCAATCTACATTGCTCATTATTGATATGTAATTTACCTGGATTCATCTGCTTTTTGCTTACGACAGCTGATGGGACTCCAAAACTGTCTGATCTCTCTCTAAACTGTTTCGTCTGAAATAAATATATTTATTATTTATAAATATATCAGATCGAATTCAGTTGAATAATTACATCTGTTTTAAACTAGCATACCTCTTGCAGATACAACGACGTGATTTCTGGATCGGGCACCATCTTATATATGACATTGCGAAGAGCAGCAAGAAGTTCGCTATCCATATCTATCCCCGGAATAGTATACTGAAATCTCGGATTCAAGTAATAAGCTGCAGATAAATTTCAAGACTGATTAAGCACAATTTTATATTCATGCTTCAAAAAAATATTTTAAAACATTCTTGAATCCAAACTTACCAGCTAGATGCAAATCTCTGCCCATCTGATAGTCCCAACGGCGCTCAATAATGTTAATAAATTCTTGAGCATGCTTGGGATCATTCTCACCGATCTGTTTCTTTGTCTTCTCCATCATGTAATATAGGAAGCCCATCTGGGGGTATCTCTCGCTGTCCACGGTGCGAAGCACCTCATATAAAGGCTTGATAGCCTTCACTATCTTCTCAGCCCGCTGCCAAAATGACTGACTCATCACCAAGTTCTCCACATGACTTCCATCAGTGCCGGCCCTCGCATATTTGCTCTCCTGTCACTCGGCACTGACAAACATCTGACGTAGGGCTGTTTTCTTCTGAAGAAGACTATCAAGTACTATGTAGTTGGTAGCAAACCGTGTGATACCCGATCGTAAGATCTCTCCCCCAGTATATGTCCGCATCAATGAAAGAACCCATGTGTGGTTGTAGATGAATCCAGTAATGGTCTGGACAATCTCCACTACCTGCTGTACCTTGCGAATCTTTTCGATATCCATCAATATAAGATCAATGCAATGTGCAGCACATGGGGTCCAGTATATCTGCGGTCGCTGCTCCATCAGCAACTCTCCGGCAGCCTTATATTATGGTCCGTTATCTGTGATGACCTGCACGACATGCTACTCACCCACTGAATCAATCACCTCCTCCATCAGACCAAGGATATATGTGGCATCGTGCATCTTATCTGAAGCATCGATTGATTTGTAAAGAAATATTTTTCCATCACAGTATGTCAAAAAATTAATGATGCTCCGCCTAGTAGGACCTGTCCAACCATCACACATCACTGTCAAACCGTATGTAGGCCATTTATTTTTGTAAGAAGCAATCCATCTCTGCATGTCCTCCTTATTGCTGTCAAGAAGCTGACCATAGATGTCCTTAGGTCCTGGAAGATCTACACCCTGGCCGGCAGTCTCTATGGCTGAAATAGCAGATCGGTAGTAAGGATTGGCTGCTGTATTTGCTGGAATATGGCTGAAATAAAATCATGATCCAATAGCTCGCCACATATCCTTCTTCTTATCTTTTTTCAGCATACTGTCAATTCTCTGCTGCTTTGAATCCTTGCTGGACAAAGCATGTGGATCCAAATCCTGAATGCTGGCTCCTGCTGGAATATCTCTAGAGGACCTCCTCCTACTGCCAAAAGCTCCCAACAAAGAAGACATGCTGCGTCTGCTCCCTCTACCACCAGGCTCTCTGACTGAGGTAGTCCTCCTGAACTCGAATTCTCCCCTACCAGTCGCTGATCCAGATCCTAATTCGTAGCATGATGGTCCGAATCGATCTCTGTATCGGATCATCTCCTCCTGCTGATACTGATCCGCCAAGCTCGCATGAATGGCAGCCTCAATCTGTGCCTCCTCATCATCTGAAGCAGAAGCCTCCTCTGACTCTCTAGAGTGATAAGAAGGTGGCTCTGCAGCTCGACGGTTTACTTCGATCTTTTTCTGCTTTGCCCTTTCCTTCGCTGCTTTCGAATCAGCAAAGTGCTTTTTCATCAATTGTCGGACCTCTTGCGGATATTTCTGATACATCTACACATCAGGATAACCACCAGCTAGATGCTGCTTCAACCTAGTCACTCCTCCTCCCATGAACATTGTGTTGCACCATTTGCATCTCCAATGATGCCGAGCCGAGAGTATCTCGTCATGATCCCAACCGATGTCACGCTCTTGATCTTTCTTCTTACTCATTTCTGCAGATATAATAAAATACTAATTATTTCAAATTACCTGTAATATAACACTAATTACATATATTTTTTATTTGATAATATTTTTTACTATTTAAATATTTACAAAAAAAATTTCAAAAAAATCTCAAGTTAGATTCAAATATTTCAATTGTTTTGAATCATTCTAAACATTATTCTCAATTTCAAAACTAACACTGATTTTTTATTTTTTTATTTTTTTAATAATTTTTATATAAATAAATATATACTATAAAATAGCTGATTAATTAAAGTGAACGAACGTCATGCTCTAAATTTTTTTCTTATAAATATATGCAAGTATAACAAACAACGATAGTTTAACGATAATTAAAATAATTATATATAATTTTAAAATAATTTTAATAATTATTTTAAAACTTATAAATTCAAAATAAATATGTTATATGCTTCAAATAATATTTTAAAATTAACTAAAATATAACACTATTTTTATATATTTTTTATTTTATAATTAAATTTTTAAATTTAAATAATTAAAAAAATATTTTTTAATTTCAAATATTTGAAAAAAAATAGAAATTAGATTTAAGTAGTTTGAATCATTCTAAGCATGATTCCCAAACTCTGATTTTTTTCATAAAATTTAATTTTTTTTTTTAATTTTTAAATAAATAAATATTTAAAAATATTTAAAAAATATATAATTAACAAAAATTAATAATTTTGATGTCATCATGTAGATCTTCCAAAGATCTATCACATATAATTAAAATCATCCCAAAATCATAAGATTTTGGCATGATTTTCTCTTATTTTCATTCTTTCTCATTCTTATCCTATTTTTAACAACAAAAATTAAAAAAAATATTTACTAAGAAAATAACACATTATCTTACCTCCGGCCAAAGATCAGCCTCTACTCGAATCACTCCTGTAATTTGACGGAAATTTTTTCTTTTTTTCTAATTTTTCGGAGGTCTCAACGGTTTCGTTGAGACCTTCAGACCCTCGGGAGTTCTCTGAGACATCTCAGAGAACTCCAAAACAGGTAAGGCTTTTTATGCATGTGATCTTCGACCCCCCTCCCCCCTCCCCCCTCGTCACTTTTGGCACATGGGGTGTCGGTATGGTTCGGTTCACACCGAACCGGACCATACCGTCCGATTTTGGATGGTATGGAAGCGAACTGCCGGTTCGGTACCGGTTCAGGCTATTTCTCGAAAAAAAGATCCAAACCGGATCGTTTGAGCACCAGTCCGGCTTGGTATGCCCCGTATCGGACGGTTCGGCCCGGTACGACGAACCCTGGTTGGAGCCAAGATTCGCTGTACCGATATCGGTACCCATACCGACGTCAGGCCGATATGGTACGGTATCGGTACCATACCATACCAACACACGATATGCTCCGACGTACCGATTCTGTACCTATACAAATTTATTTTATTTTATTTTATTTTTTTTGGATATCCAAGTTATTAATTTATAATATAACTCTAAAATTATATTATATTATATATTATTGACATATTTGGATTCAATTTTTGAGTTCGGCAGTGGTACAGAGAATCTTGATCTAAAATTTTAAATATATATTTATTTACATTATATTACCACTGTCATCTTAAAATTAAAAATATATATATATATATAAATGTGCATTAAAATGTATCTAAACCTTTAAAGTACAAAGCACAAAAAATGATATACTAACCTCAAGATCTGCTCTACATTTAATATCTCATCAAGTGTCTGTGACGCTCGTAGATATCTGGATCATTAGCATAGTCTGAAGGAACATCAGTCAATCCCTCTAACCAAGAAGCACTGTACTCCTGAATATTCATCCCATAAGGCATCCTCTTTGGATTGTAAGACATCTCAGATTTCTCACTCAAACTCTGACTTTGAGAAGTATCCTCGAGATAATGGTATGACTATGGAGGAGCCCATCCAAATATGCCGGTCGTAAAATCTGATTCGTAAGATGCTCCAAGCTGTATATGGTAGTATCCACTAGAAGATAATGCCTCGGATGTACCATATCCATATGGATCATAAGGTGGCTGCAGGTAATAGGATCTATAATGCCAGGATAATCCAAATACATCCATGGATCCTACTCCATGTGCAAGATCGTCTACAGCTGTATCGTATGCTAAACGACCTCCAGAAGCTCGTCGTCTATATGAAATCGACTCCCCATGGTCTCTACCGACTTATCCATCATGGTCCCTATCTTATGTGGCATATGTAAACTAGGACTCACCGATGAATCGAATATTATCCTACAGCTGTGTCTCATAAGTAGTGGTCTCTTGTCCTCCGATTCCTCCCTGATCATCAGATCCATGTCTACTACTAGTACAATTTTTTTTCTGATCTCCGAATCTGAGCCAGATAGCTCATGTACTCTCGAGAGTAGTGCACATGCAACAATCTTTTTTTTCCCTTATGCCCCTCTCTGATTGAGTTTTTTTTTGATTAGGAGGATGAATGTCTTGTTACTGGCCGCCGATCTTGTCTAAATATTTTTTGCTCAAATCTTTATAAGGATGTATCGGACATCGAGTCATGTGATGAATGAGTCTTCTGTGTCCCCTCAGACTATGGCTAATCAACTGAAACCTTATATGGAATATTTCTTTCTGCCCATTGCCCTGGATCCACTTTGATCTCCCTAACTGCCACACTGGCTGGTTGTGGAGGGGATCCCAGCTCATCAAGCTTTGACTCCTGCTGACCTACAAGCCATTCGATGATCAGATCGTCATCCTCCTCAACATAATCATCTAGTGTCGGATTAGTGTACTTCAGTTGTACTTCCTTCTGAACGTATTTTAGCTTCAACCTCAGATTATAGTGAACATATACAAGATCATTGAGGCACTTTTATATCAGATAATTTTTTTGTTTGCTGTGGAGAAGGACGACAGTCGACCAATTTTGCTCACAGCCACTAGCAGAGACCATTTGGAAAAGAATACGGACAGCTACACCTCTCAAATATTCTGCGGACATTCTAAAATAAATTCACTATTCGGCTGCAAAAATAAAATTACATATCAAATTTTATAATATTATTAGGCATATGATGTCAATTTATGCTGCTCATTATTGATATATAATTTATCTGGATTCATCTTCTTTTTGCTTACGATAGCTGATGGGACTTCAAAGCTGTCTGATCCCTCTCTAAACTGTTTCATCTGTAAAAAATATATTTATTAAATTAATAAATATATTATTGAGTACATATCAAATTCAATTGAATAATCACATCTGTTTTAAACTAGCATACCTCTTGCAAATATAAAGATGCGATTTATGAATCAGGCACCATCTTATATATCACATTATGAAGAGCAACAAGAAGTTTATTATCCATATCTATCTTAAGAATGGTATACTAAAATCACGGATTCAAATAGTAAGCTGCACATAAATTTCATAATTGATTAAGTATACTTTTACAAATATAAGAAAAAAATATTTTAAAGTATTCTTGAATCCATGCTCATCGGTTAGATGCAAATCTCTACCCATCTGATAGTCCCAACGGTGCTCAATGATGTTAATGAATTTCTGAGCATACTTCGGATCATTCTCACTGATCTGTTTCTTTACCGTCTCCATCATGTAATATAAGAAGCCCATCTAAGGGTATCTTTCACTATCCATGATGTGAAGCACTTCGTATAATGGCTTAATAGCCTTCACTATCTTCTCAACCCGCTGTCAGAATGACTGACTCGTCATCAAGTTCTCCACATGACTTCCATCAATGCCGGTCTTCGCATATTTGCTCTCCTGCCACTCAACACTGACAAACATCTGACGTAAGGTTGCTTTCTTCTGAAGAAGACTATCAAGTGCTATATAGTTGGTAGCAAATCGCGTGACACCTGATCTCAAGATCTTCCCTCCAGTATACGTCCGCATCAATGAAAGGACCCATGTGTGATTGTAAATGAATTTAGTAATAATCTGGACAATCTCTACTACCTAGTGTACCCTACGAATCTTTTAGTATCCATCAATATAAGATCAATGCAATGTGCAGCACATGGGGTCCAGTATATCTGCGGTCGCCGCTCCATCAGCAACTCTTCGGCAACCTTATATTGTGGCCCATTATCTATGATGACTTGCATGACATACTGCTCACCCACTGAATCAATCACCTCCTCCATCAAATCAAGGATATATATGGCATCGTGCATCTTATCTGAAGCATCAATTGATTTGTGAAACAATATTTTTTCATCATAGTATGTCAAAAAATTAATGATGCTCCATCTAGTAGGATTGGTCCAACTATCACACATCATCGTCAGTCCATATGTGGACCATTTATTCTTGTAAAAAATAATCCATCTCTGCAGATCCTCCTTGTTACTATCAAAAAGCTGACCATAAATGTCTTTAAGTCCTGACGGATCTACACCCTAACCGGCAGTCTCTATGACTGAAATAGCAAATCGATAGTAAGGATTGCCTGCTGCATTTGCTGGAATATGACTGAAATGAAATCATAATCCAATAGCTCGCCACATATCCTTCTTCTTATCTTTTTTCACCATAATGTCAATCCTCTGCTGCTTTGAATTCTTGCTGGAAAAAGCATATGGATCCAAATCATGGATGGTGGCTCATGCCAAAATATCTCTGAAAGACCTCCTCCTACTGTCAAAAGCTCCCAACAAAAATAAAATACTGTGTCTGCTCCCTCTACTATTAGGTTCTCTGATTGAGGTAGTCTTTTTGAACTTGGATTCTCCTCCATCGATTGTTGATCCAGACCCGATTCGTAGCATGATAGTCCAAATTGCTCTCTATATCTGGCCATCTACTGATCATTCAAGCTTGTCTGAATGACAACTTCAATCTGTGCCTCCTCATCATCTGAAGCAAAAGCCTCTTCTGGCTCTCTAGAGTGATAGGAATGTGGCTCTGCAGCTTGACGGTCCACCTCCGCCTTCTTTTACTTTGCCCTTTCTTTCGCTGTTTTCGAATCAGTGAAGTACTTTTTTATCAATTGTCGGACCTCCTATGGGCATTTCCGACACATGGACACATTAGGATAACCACCAGTCATATGCAACTTCAACCTAGTCACCCCTCCTCCCTTGAACTCTGTGTTGCACCGTCTGTATTTCCAATGATATCGAGCCGAAAGCATCTCGCCATGATCCCAATCAATATCACGCTCTGAATCTTTCTTCTTACTTATTTCTGCAAGTATAACAAAACACGACAGTTTAATAATTATTAAAAAAATATTATATATAAATTCAAAAAAAATTCAATAATAATTTTAAAACTCATAAATTCAAAAAAATATTATATATACTTCAAATAATATTTTTGAATAAGCTAAAATATAGTAGTAATTTTACATATTTTTTTATTTGATTATTTTTTATTATTTAAATAATTATTATTTAAATAATTATAAAAATCTAAGGTTAGATTCAAGTAGCTTGAATCATTCTAAACATAATTTTGAATCTCTGATTTTATATTTTTTTGAATTTATTTTTTTAATATTTTTTAAGAATAAATATATATATTTAAAAAATATATAATTAATAAAAATCAATGATTTTAGTATCATCATGTAGATCTTCCAAAGATCTATCACATATGATCAAATAATACCAAAATCATAAAATTTTGGCATAATTTTCTCTTATTTTCTTACTTCTTCATTCTTATCCATTTTTTTAGTCACAAAAATATAAAAAATAAAATATTTACTAAAAGAATAATACATTATCTTACTTCCGATCAAAAATCATCATCTCCTCGAAGAAGTGTTGAAATTTGATGAATTTTTTTTTCTATTTTTTTCGGCTCGTATCGTCGAAAGCCTAAAAGGTGAGAGCGCTCGAGAGTTCTTTGAGAAAGCTCTTGGATTTCACTCAGAGAAGGAATCTTGGGCCGCCACTAAATGACAGCCCAGGTCCCACTACACCCCCCCCACACTCTCCACCCCCATGTGATAATGTCGGTACGGTTCAGTTCAAGCGAACCATATCGAACCGAGCCATACCATCCGATTTTGGGTGGTATGGCTCCAAACCATGCTGAACCGCCCGATTCAGTGTGGTTCCAGTATTTTTTCAAAAAGAAGAATTGAACCGAATCGACTAGCCGCCAGTCCGATTCGATACGCACCGTAATGGGCGGTTCGGCCTGGTACAACATTTCTTGGTTGGGACAATCGAATCTGCTCTCCCGATTCACAGTCAGTCTACCAACTATGTGTCGATAACTAATGATGGACCATCAAAGCTGGACCGTCGAAGGAGTTCCAGTTCAACCACAACATCTACAAGTCTCATCACCCGATGTTTCATCGATGCCATGGACACGGACTGCTGACCATCAGTCGGTATGCCGACTAACGATCGGTAACCCCCAATCAACTTCCTTGATGGCTACAAAACAACCATAATGACTCGATCAACTACATAACCAATGGCTAGTCGGTATATCAGAGTCAACGACCAATGGTCAGTCAGCATATCAAAAGCACTGATATGCAATCAGTACGTCCAGATCACCGACACTCGGTCGGTAATCAGAATCGATAGTTATGATACCACAATCGTGGGAAACTACTCTACACCACGACTGTTAGTGGGCATAAATTGCCTACTAACTCCATGATAATGGCCCGATAATAGGGGTTAACTACCTTTTCGTGCCATAATAAGTGGGACTTCACGTGTTCGACGGTTACACCCAAATTGCCTATATAAGGGGGAGGTAAGGGGATAGCAAGGGTAAAACATACTGGGCTGATACTCTGCCAAAGTCTACTTTCAACTATCCTGTTTACCACTCCTCGCTGACTTAGGCATCGGAGGGTCCCCGTCGGACACTGCTCCGATTAGTGTGGACTTGTTTTGCAGGTCGCTCGTCACCAGACTTAGGTGTACTCGAGGATTGGCCACAACAGAAGACGATATAAGGCATGGCATGCATCATATCAATCATTTTCCAACATATCAGAAGATGAAAAGAAAATGAGAGCATGACAGAAACAAAAACATAGTGACTCACCGGTTCTCATTTTCTCATTCTTATCAGTGTCTGGTAGTTTGTGATCAATATGTTTTGAATCTGCAGGTCTGGCATTGTTCATTGGAGAATCTTTCACTTCAGCATCAACAAATGCTTCCACATGTTTTCCACTAACATGAGGTGCCGGGAGCACATCTGCTCCTTAAGCAAAAATAAATGAACAAATAAAAGATGGCAGCTGTGGTGAGAAAAGATATTCAACATGCACCAATGACAAGGATACTAAGATTATAAGATGGTGCAGACATACCTAAAGCCTTAACTGTTGCTCTATTCCTCTTTTCATCAATAGGCAACACTGGAACATCTGAAACTGTAGGTGTCGTTAACTTTGTGGAAGAAAGATAACCTTCAGCACCAACACATTCCTTAGTGAGCTTTTTCTTGCATAATCCAGCAGAAGCCTCTATTTCTGAAAGATGTTACCAGCAGAGGAATCACGGCATGAGTAACATCAAGCTGTCTGTTGAAGATAAATATCAAAAATGATAGATCCATCAAAGACAAACCTGAAACTTTCCTTTTTTGTGACCTTGCATTGTGATTATTTCTTGCATGTTCTTTTGTCATAGCATGTTTCACATGAGAAAAGTGTTCTTCAACATGAATAGATCCCTTGTTTGTCTGAGCAAGGACGTTCAAGGTATTTGGATCATGTGAGGTAGACTCATCAGTAGACATCCTCCTCAAGCTGGGAGGAGGTTTCCCTTTTGTTACGCCGATTTCACGATGTGATCCACCCAAGTTACTCCATCTCCTAGCAGTCCTTTCTCGAGAAGTCAAGAAAGCAACTTCTTCAGAAGGAATAAATTTTACTTTGGCATTTTCAACTGTCCTGAAATAAGTGTTATGGGATAGTTGCTGTGTCACAGGCTTATCAGGAAAGCCAGCAACTGGAACCCTCCTCTCATTACCAGTATCAACCATCTTCGATGAGTTATCTGGGCAATATATTAGCTTTTTAGCTCCTGATACCTGTTTTTCACCATCAGTTGTTTGTTCAGGGCTTCCCCAGTAATTCATTGGAAGGATTTTTCCAAGTGGAGTCTTAGATCTCTCCAGATCAGAACTAGCACCTTTGACAGACATCCTTTCTATATGAGAATCCTGTCCGTTTCCCTCATGAGCTACTTGAGTATTCAGTTTACATACTTCACAATACCATATATCTGGAATTGTAAGACCTTGACCTTGCATGCAATATCTGGAAACAGGAAATGGGATACTCTCAGACAAGATATAGTAAAATCAGTATATCAGAAGTAACAAAGTGAAGGGATGCATAGCTAACATTCTGAAATAAAGGAATTGAGAACTCCTGAGCTGTATTAAATGGACCTCACCAGCACCAGCAGGCCAATCTGCTGGGCCTATAAAAGCATGCCCAAATGGATGCAGGTTTTAACCAGGCCAAATATGAAATTTTGTGGAAATTTATCTGCTGGAAAGCAACTATTGATTCTGCTGATTGGGCATATTTTAAGTATAAAGACAATATACAACAAGATGATTCTAACAAGAGAGTTTGTCAGTATGCAGATGTAGGACTTTTTTTCACATAAGTTGCAAAAATCCTCAATGCCATATGCCTCAGAGATCTTTATGGTCAATTTTATGCCATAAATAGAGCTTGATTAAGTATCAGTTACATTACAATGCATCAGACAGTTTTTTCTGCTACAGCAGCATATTATCATGTTGACAGTTATCTCAACCCACCAGTCTCTTTATTTTTATTTTCTTCAAGGTGGCGTTTCTGTGATATTAATCTCTATTATTTATGATGAAGTTAAGGGAATAAAGCATGTGCACAATTCTTATCATAATGATCCAAGTCTATGACAAATTAAGTGGAAATGTTGAAGGAGCAAATAGGAGATATAAAAAATGCATCTACAATTCAGATTTAACCATAACAAAGGAATATTTAACCATAAGAAAGGAATCTATTATAGTATGTCTAAACCATCTTTTTTTTTTTTTTAATGTAAAATGTCTAAACCGCCTTTAGTTTTTTTAGAATGGTACTATTGACATGTTACATTCATCTTACAGTTCCACATGTTCGTTTTGTTGAAAAGTGATTGAAAACTGTGGGATTTTCAAATAATCCCATATTGGATATAAGATAAAAGGAATGCCTACTTAAATATAACTCTATATCTTAACTATAATCTATTTCACAATCATATTATAGAGAGAAAATGCTGAAGAAATTTGATATGTTTGATTGTAAATCTCTAAGTACACCATATGACCCTAGTGTAGAAAACTAAATAAAAACAAGGGTGTATTTGTGGCTTAATTGAAGTACTCACAAATCATTGGTTGTTTTATGCACGTTACGAATTGCACTAGACTAGATATTGCTTAAACAATACAAAGGCCTCGTAGCCAAGGTCCTCAATCTCATTACAATGTACCTTATTGGTTCATTACGGTATAGTCAGTATAATATGGTATGTAGTCCAAGGTCCACTATCTCAGTATGGGGTACCATATTGGTACATTATCGGTTCAATACAGTATGGTATACATCATATGCTGAAATAGCTCCCAAACTATTTTTCTCAATTTTTATCTTGGTATATTTCAGTTCAAATTGGTACAGGTCGGTATGCACCTCGGTATGTAACAGTATGTCTTCGTACGGATGGTATAGAGCTTGTACTGACTTGAAGTGAGATTTTGTACTAATTTTCTCCCGATACGATACAGTACACCCCATACAGAATGGTACCACAAACCATGATGCAGTCCATAATGTCACCTTTTTTTCTCACTTTTTATCATGATATTATCTGAAAACTAGGCTGTACGGATTGATACAATACAATATCACCCCGAATTGGGGTAATATTGTTTGGTAGTTGGTACATGTTGGTTAGAGGCCTAACTAATCCAAAATGATATTTTCATGCCGATTCGGACCTAATACAATATGGTATGCCCAAACTGGACAGTTTAAGGCAAAACAATAAGCATTGGTAAATACATTAGTTCCTTTAAAGTCTAACTTTTTAGATCATTTTGTTTGATATTTAAAGGGTACGATCGAGTTTCACTATCTTATACCAGACACCATACTAGTGCCATCCCATTACAGTGTCGATATGCGATATAGTATAAGATGGCGAGGTATAGCATGCGTCAATATGGTTTGAGATCCTATTGCCAACTTCACTTAATGTTGACAAAATCAAAGAACAAACAGGGGTGGATGGTCACTTTTTCAAACGGGAGGAGTGCAGAGCCCCTCCCCCCACCCTCCAATGCCCTTTCTCCCTCTCCTCCTTCCATCCCCCTCCCTCTTTTCCTCTCCTTCCTTCTCCTTCTCCTTCACCATTTTCTCATTTCGAATACCAAAACTATCCTAGTCCACCATCGGCATGGCTCGGTATGCCCCAAATTGGACGGTTCGGGATAGTTCCACAATCCTTTTGATGATGGTTCAAATTTATAATCAATTCATTGGAATTGTTAAAGGAGAAAGATATGAGAATTAGAACTACATCAATGATCCAAATTTAACCACAAAAAAGATATTTATTGTAGTGGTTCAAGTATTTTTTTGAAATGGTACAATTTGTAAAGTACTATTCCTACTAGAAAATTTGATTTCTTTTTGTGTTAGAGTCCAATAAAGACTAATACTTAGGTCATAAGCATTAGTCAAAGCCTATAATCTCAATACCAGATATCACATGGGTACCTTATTGGTTCAGCACAATACAAATTTGTATGCCATAGCATGCATCCCATACCAAAACAGGCCTTCAACTATTTTTCTCACTTTTTATCTCGATATGCTTTGATATGGGTCAGTACGTCTTGATATGGGTCTCCTCGATATACCCTAGTACAAGGTGGTATAAGGCTTGTACTAATTTGAACTTGAGTTTCATATCAATTCTCATTTGGTACAATATGGTACGCCCTATACTAGGCAGTATGGGATAGCATGACCGGTCCAAAGCACTAGTTGATTGTCAATAGATTTTCACATACCTTAATTGGCATCAATTGAGTTATCGATTTGTTTAAGAGATTCATTTCAGGAGTCCTTTGGTGTCAACTGTACTACAAGAATCCTACAGCCATTACAGATAAGTTGACAATCCTTCCTAAGTAGGACCCATGTTTTCTAGCTGTTTGGCCTCTACAAATAGAGACCTATGTAAATAAAGAACAAAGATATTTTAATTTGTTAGGAGAAGTCATAACCAGGTTCAGCCCCTTCTCCTCTCCCTTTCTCTTTTCATCATCCATCTTTAGTCCTCTATTCTACTCGCATACCATTAGTATCTTCTTTGTGCATGCTGATCTATAATCCATATTGCATTAGACTTACTATATTTCACATGTAATGTTTGCACACAAAATTCTGTCTTTTGAGTCTTGCTTACATCAAAACTCTTCTAATAACCACGAATCTTCGTATTAGAATTTCTAATACTCCTACAGACTAATTTATGAGACATGTTTATTTGGTTTCTCATTTAGTCAAAATAATCAAAACTTCCCTCTTCCACCCTGTTTCTGAAAACTAGAGAGAGATGTTTCTTTATAGAACCTTCCACGCATACATGTGCCATCCCTAATTGGTCCTATACCACTCAAGCAATTAATGTGGACAAGCTTTTAAATGGGGAGAACTCATGATGGACATGGAGGTTACACGAAAGGAACTTTGTTTGGGGAAGATATTGGAAACATATGTGAAGGAGGGGAATGTACAAGTAAGAGGTTGAAAGGATCAAGATCTTCATTATCGGTACTGGACCCTGAATGATAGCTTACTTGTATAGGTCAAATTGGTATGATGCAGCCCATGCATTGACACATGTTATATTGTTGGAGATAAGAGAGCAGTTGTACTATGTGTCAATACATTACCATATCAAGCTTCCATACTATATTGATACTTCATCAAGCCAGCATGGTAAACACATAAACAAGTATAGGTCGATATAGAAAATCTTGGGAAAGATCACACATTGCATACCAAGATAGTAGGAAAATTGAAGGTAAGGAAAAAAGGTAATTCACAAGATGTGAGCCAAAGAAAAAATTTAGGTTACCACTTTAGACTCAAAAACTAGCAACTTTGATAACTCATATAGGAAATGAAGTCGGATCATCTGTTAAGACTTGAAGGAGAAAATTCTAAGACGATAATAGACAAGCTTTGCTTCAGAGAGTAGGATGTTGGTTAGTGCAGCAAAGAGTGTGCAGCACACAAGTATAGTGTTAAGGTGAATGACTAAACCTTCGTGGCCAGAATCTTCAACCTAAAATATTAGTATAAAGGAGGGGGAGGCCAGTAAAGCGTGGAAAAATTTAAAAAACTAGTTACATGATATTTTCCATTTGAAATGACTAACTCTTGGATAGAGTGCCACAACAAAGTTGGATCGTTAAAGCTAGTCATATACACCAAAAACAAGTATGTAGTTGTATTGCACCTAGAGTATTAATAAGCATGTAACTTTATTGCACCTAGAGCATTACCAACTTGGTCACATCCTTTAGCTAACATACTTTATGGGGAATAGAAAATGGTACACCATTCATGATCCATAACATCCAAAGTTTCTTGTAAGCATATTTTAAAATATATTTAGACTGCTTATCTATGGGCCAAATGATCACTAAATGAACAGTTTTTAATAATATAACAAAATACTTACCTCGATTTATGGTTATCAAAACAATTGAATTTTAGTATACGCATGTTCTGAGATAAGTAAAAAACAAGAAATGGTATGGATCATCAACTTGAATGGCCCACCATTCATTTTGGAAAGTACTAATCATTTTGATTATTTTCTATGAAGATAAAAGTGGCCTTGATGGGTACACTCACACATGCACAAATGCAAGTGCGTGCACACACACATATAGGGAGTTAGTCTAAAATGCTTCTGGAAGCATTTAACCAAAATGTTTCTCAATGAAAATCAATGATGGCCCTATCAAAATGAAATCCACAGTAGTGATCATGATTTACAAAATGGCTAGAATACAAAAAATCATGTGTTTGAGATTTTTTTTAGCCATGCATGAAATGGATACAAAATCAGGAATTTTAATGGCATGGTATCATGTTTTGGTTTGATCCATAGACTAGAAGCATCCAAATCAATTGAATTTTCATGTGCATATGTTTCAAAAATTTAGATCAAGATCAACAATTTGGATTTGCAAATTGTTGATCCATAGTCTACAATATTTATTTGCTTGCAAGCTATATTTTTGTCGTCCATTTTTTACTCACTTGATAAATAGGCAAGAGACCTACAAAATCAATAATCCTTAGTTTCTAGGTAATTTATAAAACAAAGATCATCCTTTGTTGTGGATTTTCATATTGAAAGGGCCATCAACAATTCGTTCTAACTAAAAATCATATATATACATATTATATTGACTTTCCATTTTTTATCTATGGAAGAAAATCAAGGAGAACATATTATAAGAAAAAAGAACAAATATTAACTAGCCTTAGTAAATGGTTGTGATTTTGAATTGAATATGATAGAGGCAGGGCATCTATATTTGTTACAAGAAAATGACTGAAACAAGGGAGAGACATCTATATTTATGGGAAGATGAGATACATCTGGTAGAATAGTGAGTCATTTATATTTATATTAAGAAGAGATATTAACAAAATCTTGGCCATTCCCCATATCTTATTTATTCTTCAACCTTTTGAATGTCCATAAGAGAAAGACTTGAGACATATTGCACATGAATTTTTTTTGGTCAAAGGTTTTTTTAGGAAAGAAGTGATAAATGGAATCTTGAGGAAACATTCCAGAACTCAAACTTTCAGTCTTAAGAATATACATATAAATAAACTAATGAATCATTTTAAAGCCAATAAAAATATTCATCAAATCATTGTATTCAGTTCTACTTTTACAAGATATTAGAGTACAAATAATTCTGTACATTGTGGAATGTAAATAACAAGGGTGTCCTTATAAAAGATAAGAGGACATACATATGTTCTGAAGCATTTTTGCATTGGTAACAATTGAAAATATATTCCGCAAAACCAATGTCGCCACATATATCACAGACTTTAACCTGCTAGAGAAAAAGAATGTCATTGTATGGTGAAGAAAAGAAATCATATGAAACAACACTGTAATGAAGATGCAGAAAGCAACATTAACAAAACGTTCTTAAGAAACTAATACTGTAATCAGCAACATAAAATTTATTCACTATATAGAAGCCAACAAAAACAACTTGAGAAATTCAGAAAAGTCATTTTTTGAAATATCAATAAGAAAGCTGTCATTCATAGAAGAACCAGAACTAAAGTCGGACACATATATGATAATTATTCACATAACAATGCTAACCAGCTTGGTTATTTTAATTTATGGGACCATCATGTCATGCCTATCCTCAAGTCCTGTTGCTGCTAAGATGCTTTTCCATCAAGAATGTTCAAACTTCAAATATTACCATATTATATAAATATCAACATGTCTTCCACAAAATCTATGGTAGTCATAGTCATGTATTATGTTTTCTATCTCTTTTCATTTGAATACAACTTTTCATACTTAATTAGGAAGAGACCGGTTGAGTATTAGCACTTCATGATATTCTGTATAACAAAAAAAATTGCATCCTAGACACTCACTTCCTCACTCACTTACTAATTAAGGATCACATTGCGAATTTTCAAAATAGAGAGAACATGGAGCAGAAAAGTGTAGATCAGAGTCCTCCAAAGATCATTGTGGCCATCCAACACATTGTTGAAGATTCTGAAGAACATGGACTCATGGAGTCCTTTTTTAGCTTCTCAGAGCTAATTAACATAGTAATGACCAGATTCATGGTGATCCCTTTTTCATATTGTGGGGGCCACATGATTGATAAGAACATCAATCCTTTGAGACCAACACAAAGCAGATGATCATGCCCTTTGACAGTGGCATGGCAATTTTTAGTATCTAGTGGCATCAAAATTTCAAAAATTTCCTCTCATGAAATATTTTTCTCCTTGAGAGTATAGATCTAAACATTGGCCATTTCAATAATATTTTGCAAGTGATATGTGTGCAATATGGAAATAAGGCAATAAGCTCTAACATGAATCAATTTTGTGTCAGATGGCATATCAAAGCAACCCCAACAGATCTCATGGATGTAAAAAATTTTAGGCTTTTCAAATTTGCTCAAACTGTTTAAATTAGGTTGCCAGTGTAGTCGGCTCATGTATTTATATCTGAGTAACTTAAAACAATCATTCTCTGCAAAAACTGTTATAGTAGTTCTGATATTGGTAGCAGGAATCATCTGCTTAGGATCATAGGGTGCGGTGCGTTGCCCACTTCAGAATATCCCTGGAACACCCAATTCGAAACCATATAGTTTAGACTGAAACCTTGTGAAATGAAAGAATTTCTGGAAATCTTAGCATCAGTAGGCTGAAATGTGCATGTAACCTAAAATATTCTTATTCTTGATTTGCATCCTTGAGGTCATGGAGTCATGAAGTCATGAAGCTAAATATGCTTCTCCCTAACTGTGAAATGATAAAAATCAAGCACTTCCCAACTACATGTGGTTTCAGCATGACAAATTTTTTATTTGCCAATCATCCTTTTATTAGTTTCCATGATTGCTCTGCAAGCACTTATGTATTGTTCCTCATGATCTTCTTGAAAGCTTAGGTCACCATCTCCTTCCTAATTCTTTCACACCTCTTCTCTTTGAAGTCTTCTCAAGCAAGGTTTGCCGTACCATACCAGTACAGGGTGTACCATACCAGATCAAGTTGGTACTTGTACGTGGCATGGGGTACCTTTCTTCATTCGATGCCATAGGAAACAGTCCAAGTTCCGATCTAATGGGAGTTTCTGTTGCTTTAAGTTTCAGTTCTAAGGGCACCGGTTGGATGCCTTAGCTACAGCTACAACTACAACGAGATTGCAGCAGAATCACTATCCCTTTGAAATGAGGCATGGAATGGAACCACTATGAAGAAGTTCTAGGGGTTACGAAGGAAGCTTTGGACTCATATTATTCATGGGTTGAGAATGGGAGTTGGACTCTATGAGGTCAAATCTCCTATTGTTCCTTAGTAGCTCCATGGTAGAGTAGTTGGCTGTTAACTGACTGATCGTAGGTTCAAGTTCTGTCCTCACCTAGTGACGTCAAAGCCTTTTTTAAGGTCGTGCTCGTGAATCAGGGTTCTCAATAGAGGAGAGCAAGATGATAGATGGAAAGAGCCAGTATACCTTTCATTCCATAATAAATGACTTTGAAAACTATCATCCTATGCAATAGAAAAACTCCTTTGAAAATAGATCATCCCACTCATCAATATGTCGTTTGCCAAGATTGACCCTAATCAAAGGAGGTTTCATTCAATAAAATCCGAATCAAGGTATCGATCTTTCATTTCAATTGAGGTTCTCAATCCTATGAATGTATTGACACTCAGTACACTGAACTAGCCTATACTGACTCAATAATAGGTTGACACTAGTATGGTGCCCGATATTGAGACAATCTCAAGTAAGAAAGGTTGAATTGGTATCGGCTGGCATGCCGGTAGCCAGCTAGCATCATACCATACCGTACCGATATTAAAAAATCAAAAAAAAAAGGAAACTCCCACCCACCAACACTAAAAAACAAACAAACAAAAAAAAAATAGGGTCGAATCGGTTGGTTCGACCCCAAGCCATATCGAACCGGGTGGTTCAGTCCAGTTCAGGCCGGTTCAGGTCAGTTCGAACTGGTTTAGGCCTGACTTGAAAATCAGGGCCCAATCGGACCGTTTTGATGCTGGTTCGGCTTAGTACAGGCTGAACTGGGTAGTCTAGTCAGGTTCAGTAAACCATGGTCTCAAGTGTTTCTTCAACGTGCTTATCAAGGTTTCAAAAGCCGACCACATCATGGTATGCACCACCATACCATGGCATATATGATGCTAATACAATCACTACACACTCTATAATCATGGTTCACCGAACTAGACCAAACTACCTGGTTTGGCCCATACCGAGCCAAATCAGTGCAAAAACGGTCCGGTTTGGCCCTGAGTTTCGAAATAGGGTCCGAATCGACCAAACTGATCGGTTCAGCCCAATTTCTTTTTCTTTTATTTTTTCGTGTCGGTGGGTGAGGGGTTTCCTTTTCTTTGGTTTTTTAATGTTGGTACGATATGGTACGGTACCATATCGACTGGTTATCAGCATGCTGGTTGGGACCGATTGTGCCTTCTTTGCTCTATATTGAAGAATCCAATCAAGATTTGTCATCTCGATATCGGATCCCATATTGGTACCATTCTATTACAGTGTCAATATGCGGTTTGATGTGGTATGAAACAACATACAGAGTGTCAATACAGTACGATATAGTGTATTAAGTGTCAATACAATACAAGATAGTATATCGATACAAGATTGGTACAGTACATCCTGCATCGAGCGGTACGGGATGGTGCGGCAAACCTAACTTCCAACCTTGATGCCCATACCATACCAATCAATTTGTAACTAAGTTGGCATCCTTTAACATAATAAGCCTCATCCTTCCAAACGAAACACATGTCAATCTCAAAAGTTCCATCTTTGCCATGTTCATCTATAGCATTAATATTTACAAACCAACAAATTTTTTATGCAATATTTACCCTATTTTCATTCTGCAAATTTTTTCTTAAAGTCAGATGGTGTTCATCCATCACATAACTTCCCCAAAAAGCTTTTCTTTTCGTGCATTCTGAATTCTATGAGATATGGTTTTCATATTTCACCATTCCTTTGTATCAAATACATCCAAGATTACAAAACCAACTTTAATCCATCAAATTTTGTGAAGGAAACCTTAGTTTCAAGTTCACTTTTGGAAAGAGTTGCAATTTCATATTTTAGGTACTTCAATTGCAAGAGTTTTCCCCATGATATTTCAACTGGCATTTAATTTTATCCTCATCTCATCAGTCAACATTGTATCATCTCATAAAATAGTGTACACCATGACCATGATACATTTTCCAAACGATCAGCAAAAGATTTCTCTAGTGACTGGTCTAAAAAGTCACTTAGTGTACTACCATATAATCCAATAACACTGGGCAAAATTTATTAGTTCTTTGATATAATGACAACCATATTTAAGGTACTCCTGAATTCTAAAACCTCATTTTCTGCAACCATTAATGCTTGAGCTATTGGTTTAATGTCTGCTACATTAAATCAAGGTTTCTGGGTCCAGATCTTACATGCAAAATTGACTAGTGTGTAAGCCCTATCAACTATCAAGCATGAACTATAATATAGGATAGAGTTATGGCACCATATACACATGCAGTTATGAAAAATCACAAAAAATATTATAAATGAATACAACAAAAGTGGTTACATTTTACATATATTAATATTACAAATGAATTTTAGAAGTACTGTACTCCTATATGTCCACTGTTCCACCTTTCTACAAGCTCTTTATCCTCTAGAGTAAGGTATGCAGAAGGTTGGAAATACAGAGGTATGGTGATGTACTGACCATCGACAAAGGGTCGGTGCAGCATGCGCATGGATCATCTTGAAAAAAGGAATGGATAGATTTTATAGATAAGACAATTAAGCCCTTGATATGGCCATTTTTCACTTGTAAAGTCTAGGGTTTGATATTTTATCTTTTTTCTTGCCTTAATGCTTAGGTTTTCCAAGAAATAGATGGTAGCATGTGATTGTCTAACAATTTACCTCTATTAGAATACTAATTTCATACTATATTTATAAATAGTTAATTTAGAATCAATTTTAAAAATTTGAAATGGTCCCAAAATTATTTCTAGTTTAGGGCTTGTGTCGATAAGCCCCATGTTGACAACATAGAAAAATATCAACTCAAATAGATATGATTTTGTCAAGTTGTTTTCAAATTTAGAATAATTTTGAGCCTAGGCTTGGATGGAACATGGCATGCCCACATAGTATCTATCTAGCTTCAATTTTGTTAGCATGCATACACGATCATGAAAACATGCTACCACCTTTTCCCAAATAGTAACTATTTATAATTTTTAAAATTCTTTTTATAAAATTAATTTTTAAGAAAATTAATAGTCCATAGGGTTATAGATCAGCCCTTCTCAACAACATATCCAAAAATCAACCTGCATGGGCACCATTTGATCAGATTTGGATTTACACAATTTTTGGCTCTAAGTTTTGGGGTTCACCAAAAACATAGAAAACATGAGTTTGGATCCTAGATTCATAATCTAGGGCATGAATATGAGGATTAAACAACATTAAATCCTTATTGAACAAAAAAATTCCTTCTCCCTCGCTTTGCAATTAAACACAAAGTTTAACTATAATTTTTGAAGAAATAATGAAAAAGGAGGGGGGAAGATTTACCATGCCAGGATGGTTTCTATCCCTAGAAATCTAAATCCAAGCTTGGATCTCACAAGACAATCTCCCTAAGCTATTATCCCTTCTCCCAAACTTTATTCCAACTTCGAATGGTGGAGAATGAGGTAAAAAGTACCCCTTTTTGACCCATTTGGAAGTACCTAATGGATTGGGTCCACTTTCTTGACCATTCCTAGGTGCCTCTCAATTTTCCCCACTTGTTTGACCAAACCAAGTTACTTATCAGTATGGGGGTAGTTTTTCAACAATATTGAGGTACCCAATTTGAGCTCAGCTTGGGTTGGATTGATCTTGATGCACCTCAAACTACTCAAGTTGGTCAAATTGACTGATTAGGGTGCAATTTGGATATCAATTGCCTAGATCAATGCCCACTTGTATTGCCTAGGAACAAATACCTAGCATACCAACCATTTTTCAAATGGGAACACATCATAATGATGGCCAAAACAATATTGCTTACTTGACCCAACTTGGCATATAACTTGACAACCACTAAAAGTGTTCAAGTTCTATCCAATAAGGCTAAAAATGGATCTGATATTAATATGTCTATATTCTTGTCCACTTTTATGGGGAAAATACAAAATGTTAACTAGATGCTAAAATTTGTATGCACGATTGTTCTAAACACATATGGATAGTAATTGGATATCAACATGTCCATATTTGTTCAAAGAAAAATGATAATTAATCACATATGAGTAGCATCGAAACATATTTCAAACAAATGGAAAGAAGTTTTGTTAGTGAATATAATTGTGAATGATCCATTATGGCAGTTTCAAACATATATATAAACTTCTTGGACATAATATAGTTCCATTGTGTTTTATTAAATAAAACTAAGTTGGCATGTTTTCCAGCTTTCTTTGGTGAAGAGGCTTTCTATTGGTTGTTCGCCAATATCCGGATACATTCAATTACAGAAGCAAACCTGGTTAGATATCAAGCGATCCACTTTCATCTCTATTATCTACAATGTATCAGCACTTATACTTGCCCTAACTTACGTCGCTATAAATAAAATTAGAAATGCAGGAAAAAATATAGCCAAAGAAAAAAAAATGTCATAGATATTGCAGCTCAACTATCAGAAAAAAATATATAATGAAAGAAATTTCTAAAATGCCACATGAGATGTAGAACTAGAGATCTTGCTCTACAACATAGAAACAGATCCCATGCTCTAAGATTTAGACATGGACCTCCTACTAATTGGATCCCGTTTTGCAGGCCAGCGATTGTTGATGAATCTAATAAATGGATGATTTTGACTCTTTTTATTTGCATTTAATCTTGCATCAATTATTTGCAAGAGAGATCTTGGATACTTATACAAGACTAAGAAAAATAATACCTTCAAACTAGTCTTTTTAGGTGAGGTCTTGAGTTGTTTCAAATGGTATCGGATCGGACTTGGCCCATGACCTATGTGGACTACAGGACATTGTAGCACAAGCCCATTTGCGTTGACCATATGCTCATAGTGGTGTTTATGAGTGGATTTGAATGGACTTGGAACCTTAGTCTAGCGAGGATGCCAAGGATTAAATAAGGAAAAATGTGAGGACTTGTGTACTAAAGAACATAAATAGTACCTTCTAGCTAACCTTTTTGGGTTAGGTCCTGGGTCATTTCATTATTTTTCAGAAATTCATATGGAACAAATAGAAACCACTCCTAGCTAGGAGGCTAAAAACATAAATCTATAAATTTAAGAATTACTGCTTTATAGCTTAATCCCTTTTAAAATTGGTCTTGTATATAGCATCTAATTCTCTTCCCATAAGACATGATATGTGGAAACCCACACTTATTGCAACTCCGAAATTTAGGTTTTGTGCAATCAAAATTCATTGAGCTCAATGTAAACCTTAGCTTTTGTAATCAACTATTTCCATGGAACCTTACAGGTTTAAAAAATATGTTCCTACTTAATTGACCATATGAGTTGGAAAAAGGAGCAACAATCGAATTTGCTTTCTGAAAAATGCTTTAGATCTTGCAACAAGACAAGAAAGGGGTTCTAATAATAAGGATTCAAAGTTTTTGCCTCGTTGGGTCTGTAGAGGAGTACACTCTAACTAACCAAGATTTGTTCCATCCCATGAGTAAACCCACTAGGTCCTGCCCAATGAAATCAAAATATATAATCCATAGAACAAGAATACAAGAATACTTTGAGTGTAAAGCTAAACCATTGCTTCCTTCAAACTGTTACTTTCTTCACAGTTCACTTCCTTTGGGGAAGACGAGCCACTGTAACATAATTTGTTAATGGTTGCTTATCAAGAAGGATGAGCTTTAGCTTCAGAATATCAAACAATTAATATCTAGTGAAAATATCCTATGAACAATCACAATGACCATCTTACAACAAAATCAGGCTCTAGAATTGCTTCTCCCACTCTCCAATCAATTTCAAGTAAAATATCTAAGTGTTGCCAAATATAATAAAAGAAAAACACAGAAAAACTCAAATAATACAAATCAGAAACATTGCATGATCGATAAAATAATCACTCATAAGGAAACACGAAGAGCTCACCAATCAAAAAAGGCTAACATCTGTGAGCAGAAATAAAACTGTCACTGATTTCCTTTTGACCATTATTTGCTTCAAGCTTTGCTTCATCACCATGTATAATCATCCGAAACACATATCCAATATCGATCACTTAATGGGTGGGAGGGAGACTTGGCAACATCAACCAAATAGTACCAAGTGAAGGTATCCCACCAACAAAAATAGTGACCTTATTTGCACAAAAGAAGCATAAAATAATGGTGTAAAAAGGATTTTTCTAGCAAAATCATATCATCCTAGTTTAACAAAATCCCACTCATATTTGCTCAAAACTATCACCCTCCAGTCCATTACAATGAAAACATAATGAATATGGGATATAGCTTCACTACATCAAACTATCAATACCCAGTGAGGGTATCCTACTGACACACACCAATCTCATCTGCACATAAGAAGAAGAACTGTAACCATCTAAAACAAAAATCCACACTAAACCATGAGCCATGTCACGAAATCCAGCTCGGGGTCTGCTCAAAATCCTCACCCTCCCTCCCATCTCAAACAAAACACACAAACATTAAGCGGAAACGATCCCAACCTTCTTTGCATTGCCGAATATAGCAAGAAAAACACAATAGAAAGCAAGAAAGCAGAACAAAAACCAAAGAAACCGAGTCTTTGACAGAGAAGAATGGATTCAAGCGAAGCTCCTCACCATTCTGCGCTTCGACCTCGTCATCTTGAGACCAGGCGAGGTGACGACACAAGATGGATTTCTAGGGTTTTGGGGGGTCAAATATGGGAGGGTGGGATCTCCTGCGAGACAGACGAGAATGGAAAAAGAAGGAGAACAGAGCAGTGTAGGAGAAGGAATCAACGCTCCTGGCTGCCTTTTAAATTTCTTTCCACCTTGAGTGGCAGTACTGGGACTTTCCGTGTACCCGCAATTAGGAAACTATTAATTATCCGGAGGTGATTCCGATCAGAAGGACCACTTGTTGGACGGTCGTGATGGGCCGGGTGGATGACGGTCGGTTGGGTTTACGACAGTTATACCTGTTGACGGTCCGAGTGGTGAGTTTCGTGACGTGTCGACCCGGTTTTTTTTTAATGTTTGGACCGTTTAATTGGTCCAAGCCGGTTCTACATGGGGCGAAGGAACCGAATGTTAGTGGGTCTCTGAACCATCATATCGCATGATCGGGTGGGTTTGGAGTGTAATAGAAAGAGGAGTGTTGGGTGAGCGGCCGGGTCAAGGTGAAGCGGGCTTGTTTATTAGTTTCTCGGCACAGAGCATTAGGGTCAATTAAGGGGAACCTAGATCAAGATTGAAGTGGGGCTAGCTCAAGACCATGATTAGGACCTACAAGCTAGATTTCAAAGCCATGCCCCAATGTGTAATTGAACTGTTGATTACACAAAATTGAGCCAACATGGCCTACTTCGGTTGAATGCTACTCACCCGCAACCATAGTTTTGTTGGTTCTTGATTTTTCAAATAATTTTATTCTTAAAAACCATTTCTTTTCATCATCATCAACATCATTATTATATATATATATACACATATGTGGGAGGTTCAGCTTGTGTCAGTATGGGCACTGGTATTAATAACATTAGTATTACTATGCTCAATTATTATTAAAATTTATTACATGATATGGTATATATATATATATATATATATGCTGATGTTAATGTACCTAATTATCATTAGTATTCATTACTTAATATGAAATAAAAATTTGGTTATTCAAATCTTTTATTTATTATAATTTGTTACATTGTGATATCATTTTTTTGGAAAAAAGAAAAAAAAATGACTCTATGCATTGTACAGGACTCGTATTATAGAAGTTTCTACATATAGGTCTAACTTTTATAAAGCTCTTTATTCACCTCATGATCATTAGTATCATATTGATTTGTGCTTGAATATTCATCACTATTAATAATATTGGTATTAATATGCTCGACCATTATTAAAGTCAATTGCTTAAAATGCAACATATATTAATGACACTGGTATTATTATATCTGACCTTCATTAGAGTTCATTATTTAATGCATGATAGAAATTTAGCTATTAAATCTTGTTACTTATTATAATTCATTATATTATCATATTGAATTTAAAAAATAATTTAAAGAAAGGGAAAAAATCCATATGCTTTGCATTGTATGAATCTAACTAGTATCCTACGTGAAAGTTTGGCTTGTATAAAGTTCTCTGTTCATCAAATGGACACTGGTATTAATAAATCTGATATTAATGATAAGAGTTTTTGCTCGACTATAGTTTAAAATTTATTACCTAATGAATGATAGAAATTTGGTTATTAAAATTTTTATATATTATAATTTATTTCATTGCTTTATTGCATCTGAAAAATAAATTGAAAAAAGAGAAAAAATTCTATCTTGCACATCATTTTGCTTATATGTTAATAGAAATGACAACCATTATTTCAGTCTAGTCCTGGATTGAGTTTCTCTAGAAATAAAATAATGAGTAGTTACAAAAACTTAACATAACAAACCATAACGTAACGCAAAAAATAATGATGCTGTTTAATCATGTGCTTGTCCCAGCAAATTACTATTTTGTACTTGCAATGAAGATTCAAATCTAAATGCATGAATTCATTCCGGTAACTATCGAACATGTCATCATAATTTAATTCTTGCTATGTGACGACTATCCTAAAAGGATAATGCTATAGTAACAGGAGGTCCATAAAATCATTATACTTAGAATTTTCTTAAACATGGTCAAATGCTGGGTGGTATAGACAAACATTACTACTGAGTTTCAAAATGGAAAAGCTAGCACTAGTGCATTACTAATTGTAGCTGTTTAGACCAACAGCATAAAAGTGATAAATGTTGGTGCAATGAAGGCATGCTTGATGTGTGTTAGTGACACTCTCTCTCTTTTAAAATTGCCATCTTATGATAAGTAATTTTTGTTATTCATCACCTAATAAATATACAAAACATCTTGTCCCTCCCTTGTAATATGAACTGATTTAAGTAACGTGCATGTATTACAGATGGAAATACCTTTTGAGGAAGGGGAGTTCTCATGATTAGAACTTTGTATGAGCCGGATTTTCCTGCAGTGAGCTGCGGCAATTTCTTTCTGGTGCTCTGGGCTATATCATAGAGAGCAAAGCATTAAAAACAGGGAACTAAGGACTAGTGGCCTCCCTGGGGGCAAGAACCTATAACATTACATGCACTATCTTCAACGCAATGGCTCCATTGCATGTGTAACATCACAAAGACCTCCAAAAGCACTCTGCTTGTAATTATTTGAAAGTATGGAGCACCATAATAGTATTTGTACAAGTAACTATGGAGATTCATTGCTAAATCCTAGTTTATATAGGATTCGATTTTTAGTTGATTATTAGTTTTAATGGCTTAACTCTATTTAAATATTTATTATGTGTCCTATTTTAAATAAAACTCTATTTTTAGAATTATTTAATTTAATTTAGAGCTTATATTTTAGTAGATTTTTATTTTTGAGTTTGAGTACGTGTCAAATATCCGATCCATATGATTCTTTATTTTAAGAGATCTTTAGTGTCTTCTTTTTTTTTTTTTTTGTAAGATGGAGCACTCATATATTATGGGTATGAATACAACCAAAATAGTCAAAAAAAAGAATATCTCAAAATGCCTGCGACACCACGGCCATCTTCATCCAAACAACTCCGATATGCACAACCATGAATAAGGCCACCCAATCAGCTGCATTGTCGGCCTCACGGTAGACAAGCCTAATCTCAATCAAGGAGCTAACCTGCATAAGATGCTAAGTATCGCTAAGGAAGAGGTGAGCATCACTGCCAACTAATGACCATAGCCGAATCACCCTTCACAACTAGCCTCTCTGCATGTAGCCACAGCCTTACAAAAGAAATACCAGACCAAGTAGTCCATAACTCTGCTGCATGGATAGTGTTGTCAAGAAGGTGACATTCGTCGATTGCTACAAGTCTGGAGTCAGGATCATAGATGATGAAGCCTGCACCACCTTTGGGACCTCTCATACTGTCATCAAAGTTAACCTTCAGAAAACTCGAAGGTGGAGGCTCTCAAATAATAAACACTATACAGACCGCCGTCTGAGCAGTTGGAGAGTTATAGGTGTCTCAAGTAATAGAGGTCGAACTAGTCAATAGTACATCCATAACCTCCCTAGCCTGCACTAATGCCCTCTCCAGGGCAAATCTTGCCGGTTGCTAAGATTCCTCAAAGGTTCTCTTATTATTGACAAGCCAAATATGATAAGTGATATACGCCACCCTAATCCCCAGCCCCTTGGAAGAATCGCTATGTACGCTCTGTCGTAGCCCTTCCAAGAAATGCTAAGTTGGCTTCATAGAGACATTTGCCACCTGGGAGAGCATTGCCAATGTCCAAACATGCTGATCCCTGGGACCATGAAGCAGGACATAGTCCACCATCTCGTCATCACTACAGCTTCTTGGGCAGAATAGAGGAATTTCTATCCCCTGGTATACAACACTGCCTTGGTTAGAAGTCGATGCCAAGCTATCTTCTAAAGGAAGAGAGACAAACTCTCGGGTGGACATGGAGCCTCCAAATCTATGCACCATCAATTCTCTTGGTCACCTCTCAGCCCCCTGAACACCTCGTAAAGATCTCTCGTCATTATCTTTGATGTGCAAGTAGAGCTCCAGACTCTAATATTTGAATCACTGAAGATAGGGACAACAGTGACCAAACTCTCTCTGCACGCAAGGGTCAACCCGACAAGTTAGGATACCACATCAACACGCCACCCATGCCCTCCTAGGTGGAGAAGATCAGTAACCAGCATCGAGCCTATAGTCTCCATACTGATAAAGGTCGGCCAGTGGTCCACCGCTATGTCGGCAATCCAAGGATCAATAGTGAGGTCGATATCCCATCCATCCCCTACAATCCATCTAACATGGTCAAGAACCACCTGAGCCCGTAGACAAATCTTCTTCCACATAAAGAAGTCCCTCCGGCTAACTTGAGTGTTAGTGCCAGCAGTCTAGGAGCCATATATGGCTTTAATCACCTCACTCTAAATATAATTCAGCTAAAACAACAATCTAACAGCATGTCATACAATCAGAGTCTCACATTTCACTGCAAGGGACTGAATGCCTAATCCTTCCTCTCCAATCAGCTGGCAGACCACATCTCATATCAGAAGGTGAACTACAACACCATGCATCTTTATGTGATCCCTATAGAAAGTGCCTACATTGCTACTTGATCCTCACCACGATTACTTTTGGAATAATGGTGATGAACATTAGATAGATCGGAATTGAATTGAGCATTGATTTGACCAGAGTGACCCTGCCCATCATGGATAAGCATCTGACCTACCAACCCTCCAAATATCTCCAGATTGACGCCTCCATCCTGAAGCAATCCACTCTCTGAGGTTTTCGTCCCGTGATGGGCACCCTAAGTAGTGGCAAGCTCCCATTTGCTCAGCAATTATGGGTGAAAGTAGTATGGATATTATCCATTCGGATTCATTTTCATATCCGAATCAATCTGAATATGGATAAAAATTTAAGGATCTGATTAATATCCATATCTGTATTTATATCTATCAAAGAAAAATAGATATAGATATGAATAGACAACTACCTAATCTATATCCAAATATTCGAATCTATATGTGATCCTATATAATTTTATATAGCAGTTATTAATTTTTAAAGAATATATACAACTATATAAGCATGTTACTAACTTGATTTATCATCTATTTAGTGATATCTTTAATTCTGTAGTCATAAAATTTAATTATCTAAGTAAAAATCATAATTATATCCATACTTTCAGTATCCAAATTATATCTGTATCCGTTTAAAATAAATATGGATATAAATTTCTCCATCCAAATAATATCCATATCCATATTTGTATTCGTCAGATAAAACAAATATAGATATAGATATGGTGGTATCCAATCTGTATCCCATCCGATTTCAATCCTATTAGTAATCCCTAGCTGCTGTCTGATAGCCTGCCTCAGTCGGACTTTGGTCCTCGGGCTGAAGTATAGGGCTAATTTGAGTAGATTCACCTTCTACCCCTAGCACTGCAATATCTCTTGAGAATCCTTCTGAAGGAGTTAGCATTCTGGATAGATGTCTGGCTAACCAAAAGACAATCATCTGCAAACAAAAGATGAGATATCGGCCTAGCTCCTAGGGCAGGCCATAGGAATCCAAGGCCTGCTCTAGGATGGCTACTCGTAAGGTCCTAGACAAAGCATTAACACACAGAATAAAGAGATATGGACCGATGCTGGTGATGAGTCCTTTAGATTGATCAGTAGTCATCAATATTCATGATAATGTATCTGCAACTAAGATGAAAAACATAGGCGAGAGGGGGTTGCCTTGTTTAAGGCCCCTCTTGTTACAGAGCCACTTACCTGGATAGCCATTAATCAGAATTGAAGAATTGGATTTTTGAAGAAGGAAGAGTATCCAGGAGGTCCATCGTGGCCCAAACCTCAGTGGCAAAATAGCTTTTTGAGAAAATCCCAAGAAATGGTGTTGAAGGCTTTCTCAAAGTCAATCTTGCATAAAAGGCCCTTGGACTTGGTTCTCTTGCAAAAGAAGATTAATTCAGAAGCAATGATGAAACTCTTATAAATTGATCTGCCTTGAATAAAGATGGTGTGGGAAGGAGATACAACGGATCCGATTGTTAGATGTGCATCCTAGAAGTCAATTGTTGGCAGACGTATGTTATAATTTTAGGATATAAAGTTATACTTATAAATTTTATTCATTAATAAAAAGATAATTTTTATACCAATCATATTTTTATGTATCCATGATTCGTCTAAGGAATTAACAGATGATAATTGTATTTCAAAATATTGAGAATTTGAGACATATATTATTGATGATTAATTTTTAAAAATTTTTGATCGAGGGATCATCACAGAGGACGGTGATCAATCCAATTAGATCGATTTACGAATCGCTTCCCTTCTGGACAGATGTGTCTCGAGTCTATAGTATAGAGACACTGAATAAGAGTGTAAATGGTTGTTAGAGAATAACTTACACTGAATATGATCAATATGAGAAACCACTTAGATGTCTACTCACTCATCAATGGTTTACTCGATGATGCAGTAGTATGAATGATCCTTTGACCTGCGGTGCTTCGGCTATGCACGGTAAGGTTATTGTAGTGTGACTGTATATATACTTGGTCTCCTAGCTATTCAGATCCTTGCAGTGTATGTTGGCTACAGTAGATTCAGATTTACTATTAGGAGTAGGATGCACCTAGATGGAATCTATCGATCTTGATAGAAAAAGAGAAATCCTATGCGATTCGCAAGACTGAGTTTAGAAAGTCTTCGATCGAAGCAAGTATGAATATTGAAAAAGATTTTTCACGAAAATTTACGAATGAACTCGAGTCGAGCCAATCTTGCATATGATTGATGTTGGGGTTTGACGAGTTTTCATAACCTTCGTCGAGTCAGAACTCATGATAGAAAGATTAAATCACACGGTAATTACATCTAGAGGTTCAATACTTTCATTCTGCTGGATTGTCACTACATACTGTTAGGTGTCACTAGTAGATTATGAGATTCATCGAGTATCATCTTGATGATCGATGATCCTTGATGGATAGAGTTGAAATTGTTCATATCCATTGAAAAAAGTTTTAATGATACTGTGATAAGGATTACGGTATATTTTACTATCAGATAGAATAGAACCTATGGAGTCACATATAATAGAGATTTTTGACTGATCAGATGGTTGAGTTATGATTATGAATCATAATTAGATCTAATTACCAATGTGATTGATGATTGATTCAATGCAAAAGTTACGAATAAAATAATTTACTAAAAGTTAGTGAGTTGTAGAAGAATTAATTAGTAATTAGATTGTAATTTCATTCAATTTGATTGAGCAATGGCTTAAGATCAAGTCTAATTGAATTGGATTCAAATTGATTTGGTTTGAGTTTGATTAGATCAAGTCTAATTAAATTATGAGATAACCCAATTGTGAGGGGGACCAATTTTTGATTTGATCAGGACTTGGGTTCAACTAATTTTCTAATTAGATTAGGATCTTATTGAGGAGATTGGATTTCTAATTGGATTAGCATTTCTCTTCTCCTTGGGTGCAACTGATTTGGTTAGGGTTTAATTGAAGCACCAAGAGAATCCTAATTGGATTGAGATTCTCTCCCTTATGCCACACCTCATCACATGCCAATATTTTCTCATGCAAACCTGATTTTTGCGTGAAGAAAATGAGCGCCCAACCTTCTCCATGCCATCTCTTCTCTCCTCTTGGATTGGATGAGTTTGATTTGAATTCAAATTCAAATCAGATAAGGATTGTCCTTATCATGATATGGTTCGATCTCATCTAAACCTCTTGGACACCATTTACAAAAGGAGTTTTGTTTTGGGCATGGGAGATGATAGAAATCAGTTTTCTACCTTGAGAAAATAAGGGAGAAAGGTGTTGGGTGTGAGGCTTTGGATGTGGGAGCCCTTAGGGGTTTCCATCTTGGCGTTGGTTCTGAGGAATAGAGAAAAAGATAGAAATCTTCTTCCTCCTCTTATTCCTCCTATTCATCTTTTTCTTCTCTAAGAGCATCTGAGAGAAACAAGAAGATCTACATCAGCTATCAGAAAGCGATCTCTGAAAGAAAGCTAGCACCCCAGAGAGATCAGAGAGTCTTTGATCAAATCAAGACTTCGTATATATACCTATAGAGATTGAACTCTTGTACGGCTCGAGAAGTCCAAACATCCACGATCATCAGCTATAATGTAAATCGATCTGGGCAAAAATATAGAGATCGGATCTCCACTTGGTAGATTAGAATTTTATATCATATTTCAGATGCATGATCATGTTAGTATCGTAGATCCGTTTTAGATGATTTAGTACATCAAATCTAATGCGTGTAGATTAAAAATATTTTAATTTAAATTATTTTTACTGTTTATGTTAAAAATTTTAAAACTACATGCATGAAACCGCCTATTCCAACACCGATAATCTTATTGAGGCATCTTACTAGAGCTTTGGATAAGATTTTGATCATACCATGTTCTAGACTAATCAGCTGATAGTCACTAACTGTGTTGCGCGTCGATTTCTTTGGAACGAGTGTTATATGAGTGTAATTAAGGTTGGAGATATCCGTGGATTGGTTGCAGAGGCCATTGAATAGTTGGATCGAATCATGCTTTATGATGTCCCAAGATATTTGGTAGAAGGAGATTGGAAAGCCCTTAGGCCTGGTGCTTTATCTCTGGGGAGACTAAATAGAGCAGCTTGAATCTCTTCCTCAGAGAATGCCAGGTCCAGGCAGTTAAGGTCCGGGTGATCGCTCAAGTACAGCCATTCCCAACCAACATCGATCTCGCAGCTGGGGGCAGAATGCTTTTTCAATGTCCTCATGTTTGTTCAAAGTTTCACCATTGACGATGATGTCAGAGATGAGGTTTTTCTATGTCTGCAACTCGTGTGAAAAAAATTTGTGTTGCGGTCGTCAGCTCGAATCCATTGAATCCTGGATCTCTGGCACCAAAAAATTTCTTCTTGGTCTAATAATGCACTTAGTTGGTCCTTCAGTCGATTCCTTTCAGTTCTTTCTTCTGCTGAAAGATTCCTTTACTCTTCTGTTGAATCCAAATTATCTATTCGAAGCTGAATGGTTTTCTTCCTCCTTTGCCAAATGCTTTCAAAGGTGTTTTTGCTCCACTCTTTTAAGTTTGAAACGAAGGAACCTAGATATTGCAGGCGAAGCTGAGATGAGAGCCAAGAGCACCAAGAAGGCATGGCATCGGAGGCGGTCCCCACGGGCCTTGCCTCCTTCAAGGAGCAGTAATCCTCGCTATTCCCATGCTAGTACTAGTACTAGTTGGAAGCTTAATACCTCCTCTTCCTTCCAGCCACAGAAGGGTACCCTCCTCGCGGGTGCCAACGCGGTTCCGTTGGCTCCGTTCAAAGCTTTGAAGCCTCTTCTGTGATAGAACCTTCTGGAGTCAAAGGAATATTGGGGCCCTCACCGTTCAGTAGTGCTCTGCCCTCTTTTGGAGCTAACAGATCTGGGATGCCTCCTCTCAAAAGCTTCAAAGACGCTCTTCTTTCTCCATCTCAGGCCTGAATTTCTCCCCTTCCTAAAATGCTCCCCGCATCAAGGCACTTGCTTTCGCTATGGTGATCCGGGACATTTCAAAAAAGATTGCAGAACTGGGCTGGTATGTTTCTCTTGCGGTTGCTATGGGCACTCCTCTATAAGGTATGTTCCCACTCTTTCCCCTTGCTTTTAAGCACCCTGCATCTCCTGAGGCTGAAAGGCCTCTTAAGCATCATTCCTTCCTCCCCATTGATGCTGAGGTTCGGAATGGGTCTCTGAGGCTTTGACTATGGCCCTGGTTCAAGTCTCAACTGTCAGTAACTCAACCTCCTCCGTTTGGACTCAATTGCTTCTTGGTTCCTTTTCCAAATAAAGGTGAAATCCTTCTGGCTCAGAGGAAAGGCCCTCTCAGAACTCCCCACTTCTCCTTCTCCATCCGACCCTGGTCCATTAAGGATGGTGGGCATCATGTTAATCTCTCCTACCGTGCTCTCATTCGGTGCTCCAATGTTCCAATTGTGTGTAGAAATGTGAGTCTCCTTACTAAGAATGATTGCTGGTTTTGGTCTTCTTCAAAAGGTTCTTCCTTCCTCTATTCTAGGCTTGGACGGTGAAGTGGTGTTTCTTTTTATCTATTGTGTGGATGCTCAATCTATCCCAGTATCTCTGGATCTTACTTGTGGTGAATTCTCTTATCTGGTAAAAATTGACATTTTGAGTATCGACCAACATCCTTTCTCCATGGTGGATCGAACTCTGATTCAAGAATTCGAAGACTCTCGGGCGGTTTCAAATCTTAACCACTTCTCTCCCACCAAGACCACTTCTCATCTAGCTGGGGTGGATGATGGTGATCCTCTTCTCAACCTTGAATCTGACGCCCCTCCAGATGAGGTTGTTAGGGAACTTGCTCGATCAAATGCCGGTGGCCTGAACTCAGATATCTGCGATGGTCAGCCTTCTTCCCCCTCCTTCAACCCTGGTTTAGGAGATGCCTGAGTTAACTTAGTCGATCTGGGTCCTAGCCGAGTCTACTCGGATGAATTGCTGAGCAACCCTTCTGATCGATTGGACACTGACAACTCCCTTACAGAGCAATGTGCTGATTGCCCTCTTTCTTCTTGAAGAAGCAAGGTATGTGGCAAACAAATAGCCTCAGGGAGTCTTGATTTTCCAAGAGACCAGCTTTCTCTCTATCTTTTAATTTTGAATCCGCCTCCCACTCGCCCCAACCTCGTTAATATCCCATCTTCTCCGGATTTGGTGTGTCGAGGGGATCCCCAATGTGATGCAATACTCGTTGGGAAATGTATTAGGCCTATGATGTCTTCTTCGGATCCACTGTGGCAAGACACAGAGGTGGTGGGTGCTAGGTGAGGTGGATCACGTGCCTCTGGGCCTCAAGGGCTCAACCTCGCCTTCTCAAATTGAGCCTGTGAGTCATCCTAACCTCAGTTACCACCCGGTGGTTGATTTGCCTACTTCTTGCGAACCCTCTTCTTCTGGTTTGGTGGATCGATCTGATGGCCCTGCTCCACGGCTGCTCTTGGCCTCGGATCATTTATCTTCTGAGGTTGTTCACCCAGTAAATCTGAGGGATGACACTGTTCCATCTGAGTCATTACCTCCCCTGGCCAACCCTGAACCTCCTAAGAGACTGCCTGGACCTAGAGCCCAACTTGCGGTTAAAGCAGCAACCGCTCGGTTGATGTCTAATCGTAGGAAGAAACAGTTGGTGGGTACATCTGAACAAGAATCTTCCTTTGATATGCAAATAGATCATTCTCATGATCTTGATGCTCTGCCTCTTCATCAACTCTCTCAAGAAACACTTATTGATTGGTGCAAAACTTGTGGTTTCACCATACATGATAATGATGCAGCAGAGCTTCAACAACTTCTTCTTGAAATGGAGCCAGAGAGAGCGAAAGCATCTAGCTATTAGCTTCCCCTCCGAAGGCCTATCTTCTCGTTGCAGTTTGTTTCTCTTAAGTCTTGATGGAGCATTTTTCTTTTTATCTTCTCCCCTCTGATCATCCTTCTTATTATTTTTGTTGTTGACATCATCTACTCGCCTTACGTCTCTGATCACTTGGACTGTGCGGGGCTTTGGTGACCCGGTTAAGAGGCGAGCAGTTATAGACTTACTCTGCTCCGGTGGTTGCTCTACGGTTTGTCTTCAAGAAACTAAATTTAATAGAATTTTTTAGGTTATCTTCTGTCCGTTACAAGAATTCAAATTATTAGCGATGGTTAGCTGCCATTGCTAATAGTTCACTTACTGTCGCTAATAATCTCATCGTCGCTAATTTCGTCATAACAACTAATCTGAAAAAATCTGATCGCTAAATATCTTTATTAACGATGGAAATCCAAGCCATCGCTAATAAAACTATTAGCGACGAAAAAATTCTGTCGTTAATTATTTTTTAATTTTTAAAAAACTATCAGCGGCAATATTTTCGTGGTTAATATCGTCGCTAATAATTATTAGCGACCAATAATGCTATCGCTAATATCATTTCTATTTTTTTTTTAAAAAAATTAACGACGGCACTATCCGTCGCTAATACGATCACTAATAGTAAATTTTATTTTTTTAATAAAATTAATAATAATATTTTTAAAATTTATTTTAATTAATTATAATGAATTAGAGTTCCTAATATCTATTATAATTAAAATCCCAAGATAATATGATAATTAAAAATTAAAAATTAATTATATTATATTAAAAATATAAATTATATAATTTTATTTACAAGCAGTATCAAAAAAAATACAATACATCAAAAAAAAATTAGATTCGATCCTCGTCGTCTTCCGCCTCCTCCTGCTTCTCTCTAGTAATTAGTGGATAAGAGCCGGATGTCCTAACATTCTATAATGAAAAAAATAAAATAATATTAATAAGTTTTAATATGAAAGTATATCTTTTGATAATGGAGATATATTTTTCGATATATTTTTTCGAATCTCGAATAGATTGTTCTTACACGTTCTATTCGATGATACAGAACTATAAACACCCTTGATCAATCGATTGGATGGTTAGATTGAATTTTTAGTCCTTAAATTTTTTTTCTGAACTCAAACCTAAATATAAGAGGTTTCTAAATATGAAAACTTAAAATAAGTAAAAGAGTTTAGTAATATAATTACCTGATGTGATGGCTGAAATGACAAACCTAGCCGGTAGCACAGTTGTGGATCTCGGATAAGCTCCACAACCATATCGCAGATGGCATCCAGGAGCCTCTGAGATTACTGGCTCAGAAGCCTCTGCACGACCTCTTTTATGTGTGCATCGCTCTAGGTCTAGGATGTCGAGGCTTGTAAGGATGTCAAAAGGTATCGAGCCAGTGGAGAGTCGAAGCTGTGGTTGAATCTTATGATCCGATTCCTACTCACCCCTCGGTGGTGCTGAGCCATCCCTCAAAATCAAAGAGGGCTGAGAAGATAGGTCATCACTGTACCTCTCAGTAACGTACGCCACGTAATGCATTTGCACAATTCAAAAATATATAAGTTCTAATATAAAAATCAGATCCTGTAACAACTTAATTAATAAATAAAATTTGAAGTTATTACCACAATCTATCGCGATGTGGAATCTAAATAGTTACCAATCCTCCTAGATTGGTGTGTGGCCTGCCATAACTGCAACTGGTCTAGTGGATGACTTAGCTGCCGTGTCTACAATAAGTAAATAATAAAATTAAATTAATTAAAGCATGCATATAAGAGTTTTTACAGTTCTAGTGAAGAATTTTGGTATAGATTTCTTATCAGTTTGTCGATCACAATATGTGTGCCAATGGAGCCGCTCGTATGCCTGATCGGATCTTACTGGGAGGTTCAGTTCTGTCGGATCCTCTACTACCTTCCGGCGTACTCTTCACTGCTCCACTGGTTGCAGAGGGCCTCTCATACGTCTGCCCGCATCCAGTGATCCCTGTAGGACTTTCAGTCCGATGATAATTGAAAATTGGAATGCTTATGGCAGACTGTCGTAGGCTGTGTCGTCCATCTCGAAACCTACATATGGCCACGTGCTCAGAGATCGGACGGCCAACCTCCTCATTCTGAGGAGATAAGAATCGATAGTAGTTCTGCAAGTAAAAGCAAGCATGTATTAATAAATAGAATACAAATCTACTGTGAATTATTAAATTAAATACCTTTGACTTATTCGAAACATCATCTAGGCTGCATCACGTGCCCCCGACGACCAACTAGAAAATATGTCCACCGACCTCAATACTAATCGTCGGATGATCCTGATAACCACACGAAGCACGGAGCTCTCTTTAAATATGCTGTAAAATTAATTTTGATCAATAAATGTTAGATTCTACAATGGCTAAATTTTAAACATATTCAGTAAAGATATAGTACTTACGAGTGGCTCTGAATATGGATGAGCTCTCTATCCTTCGACTGAGTTAGAGGTGCCATGGGCTGGACAGATCCTCTACCACACCTTTGTATCTGAGAGCCAGTTGCTGCTGCGTGTGACTGTGGGGTCACTGGTGACCTTCTGTTGTTCGAATCTGAGAATATCAAAACATCATAAAGAATATTATATTAGATAATAAAGAATAAAATAATATAAAAAAGAATAATTAAAGTATTAGAGTTTACCATATGACATGTGTGCCGTAGAACCATGTGAGCTGGCTGTATGAGAGCTTCCTCCTTGACTGTGACGGCTCTGACCTCAGAAAGACATGATCTATAATTTTTAAAAATAAAAATAACTATATATCATATTGTATTAACTGTGTACCAGAATAAAATAACTATGTATCATATTTATTTAACTATATATCATGATACTTTAACTTTGTATCACATTCATAAAAATAACGTGCATAATTTATGACTAAAGAAAAAATGAGCAATATTAGTCTGAAATATAAATCAGAAAAAAGATATCTGGCTGCATCAATAGGATACTTTTGTCCAGATCTTGATGATGTACGATTTTAGTTTCCTTTCAAGCATCCTAGTTTCTGCAAGTAGTTCTTCTTCGATGAAAGGCAATTTGTCACAGGTATTTGTCATCCGACAGAATTTGTCTTCTATCTTTGTAGCCATGTAGATCAACATATTATCATGTGCTGCTAGATAAAAATCATTTTTCTACTGATACATAGCATATGCTAACTAACAATCTTGCATAACATCTGATCTCTCTGATGAAGGATCGACATCGATTGATGGGTCTAGGGATAGGTTTGCTGTGGTGCATCATCTATCATAGATCAAGGACAACGTTACTAGAGGCATCAAGTTGATCTAGTAAAAATAAATAAATATTTAGGCAAGTGGAGTCCCAATCCATGACTTCCTAGATTTGTAGGATTTCAAGAAAATTTTATTTGTGGGGAGTGCTTAAGGGAAGGCAAGTTCCAGTCCATAATGTACTAGCAAGTTGCTGCTCCAGGGCTAATGACCTCTTAAAGGGAGAAAAAAAGATGTAGGACTTTGAACATGCAGAAGAAGATATCAATTCTCATTGCATAAAATTTTCTGTTGTCCTTGAAAATGGCAAGCAAAATCTATTAGCATTCATCTAGTTTTAAACATCATATGGGAACAAGAAAAAGAGCCCATAGCAATTTATGGAGCCATTCCCTTCAATATCTATTAATTAAGTTTGAATCATTATCAGAAAAAATAAGAAGGCAACCATAAGAATATAGCTAGCAAAATCCATCAGCACCCATCAGCTTTAAAACATCATATGGGTAGAAAAAAAAAGAGGTTAGTCCCTTCAATATCTATTTAATTTAGATCATTATTAGGAAAAATAAGAAGGCAAATAAGAATATAACAACCAAAATTTATCGGCACCCATCAGCTTTAAGACATCATATGGGAAGAAGAGAAAAAGGCCAATCCCTTCAATATCCATTTAGTTTGGATCATCATCAGAAAAAATAAGAAGGCAACTATAAGAATATAGCCATTGAAAAAAAGGTATGGTAAGTTTCTCTGCACCTTTAACTATGAGAAAATACTAGCCATCGCTAATGTCGTCGCTAATATTCACAATAGTAGGTGCATTGGTGTAGGGACAGGGCCGCGGGGCAGGGGCCACAGGGTTGGAGCGGTGGGGCAGGGGTCGTGCAGTCAAGCCGACGGGGACGAAGCCACGGAGAGGCCGGCGGGGCAGGGGCTGCAGGGTCCAACCGGTGGGGACGGGGCGGTCACAGGTGAGGGGGGGTCGGGGCGGTTGGCTCGGGGCCGCAGCATAGGAAGCATCGGCGGGGTCGGGGTGGCCGCGGGTGAGGTGGGGTCGGGATGGTGGGCTCGAGGCCGTGGCATAGGAGGCACTAGTGGGGTTAGGATCGGGACGGTCACGGCGAGGTGGGGCTGGGCTGGCTGGCTCGGGGCCGTGACATAAGAGGCACCGGTGGGGTCGGGGCGGCCGCGATCAGGATGGCTGGCTCGTGGTCACAGCGTAGGAGGCGTCAGTAGGGTTGGGGCGGCTGGCTTATGGTCGCGATGTAAGAGGTGCCGGTGGGGCCAAGGCATTGGGCTCGGGGTCACGGCGTAGGAGGCGTTGACGGGGTTGGGACATCGGGAAGAAGGATGCGCGGGGAGCGGGGAACGTCGGGAAAGAAGCGCCAAGGATGGGGTCGCCGTCGGTCAGGAGAAGCCACCGGCAAGGTAGGGAAAAGCCGAAAAGGAGGAGAATGAGAGAAAATTTGCGGAAAGGAGGAGAACGAGTGCATAATTTTTTTCCTCCGACGGGCTGGAGGTATTGTTTAGCTGGACTACTATCGATGGCAATGGTGGTCGTCGGTAATACGGTCGGTACACCTCCATTTTACATGCCAGGGTATTAGCGATGGCATTTTTCATTGTTAATACCCACCCGTTGTCGCTAATACTATTAAATTTTTTAAAATATGAAATCTTAATATTAAATTTTTTTAAAATTTTTAAAATAATATTTTTTAAAATTATTAATGACGGCATATTATTTCATCGCTAATGCTATCTCTAATACTATTAATTTTTTTAATATTAAATTTTAATATTAATTTTTTTCTTCTTGACCATTTTTTGGGTGGTTAAAAATTATTATTAAATTTTATTAAATTTTTGGACTTAATTAATTTATGGATCAAGTCTTAATTGATTTAAATTAGATTTAATTTAATTAAATTTGACTTAATTTAGTGCTAATTGAATTTTAATATTCCAAGTAGGACTTGGATTCAAAGCCTAATTGAATTAGGTTTGACAAGATTTCGAATTAGATTCGAATTGAATCTAAATTAAAAATTATTTTTTTTAATTGATTTAAATCAGATTAAATTTAATTAAGCTTGACTTAATTTGAGGGTAATTAGGTTTTACAATCCAAGTAGGATTAGAATTCAAAGTCTAATTGAATTAGGATTGACAGAATTTTGAATTGAATTCGAATTAAATTTAAATTAAAAATTATTTTTTTCTAATTAATTTAAATTAAATTTAATTTAAATAGGTTTGACTTAATTTGAAGCTAGTTTAGTTTTATAATTCAAGTAAGACTTAGATTCAAAATCTAATTGAAAGGTTTGACAGGATTTCGAATTGGATTCGAGTTGAATCATAGATCCAGTCCTAATTGATTTAAATCAGATTTAATTTAATTAAATTTGACTTAATTTGAGGCTAATTAGGTGTTATAATCCAAGTAGGACTTAGATTCAAAATCTAATTAAATTAGGTTTGACAAAATTTCGAATCAGATTTGAATCGGATTCAAATCAGATTCGAATTAAATCATGGATCAAGTCCTAATTGATTTAAATTAGATTTAATTTAAGTAAGCTTGACTTAATTTGAGACTAATTGAATTTTATAATTTAAGTAGGACTTGGATTCAAAGCCTAATTGAATTAGATTTGATAGGATTTCGAATTAGATTCGAATCGGATTTAAATCGAATTTGAATTGAACCCAAATTAAAAATTATTTTTTTAATTGATTTAAATCAGATTAAATTTAATTAGGCTTGACTTAATTAGGTTTTATAATTCAATTAGGACTTAGATTCAAAGTCTAATTGAATTATGTTTGACAGGATTTCGAATTGGATTGAAATTGAATTCAAATTAAAAAAAAATTCTAATTAATTTAAATCAGATTAAATTTAACTAGGCTTGACTTAATTTAAAGGTAATTAGTTTTGACAATCCAAGTAGAATTTAGATTCCAAGTCTAATTGAATTAGGATTGACAGGATTTCGAATTGGATTCAAATTGGATTCGAATTGGATTCAAATTGAATTCAAATTGAAAGTTATTTTTTTCTAATTGATTTAAATTAGATTTAATTTAAGTAGGTTTATCTTAATTTAAAGCTAATTAGATTTTATAATTCAAGTAGGACTTAGATTCAAAATCTAATTGAATTAGGTTTGATAGGATTTCGAATTAGATTCGAATCGGATTCAAATTGAACCCAAATTGAAAATTAGTTTCTCTTAATTGATTTAAATCAAATTAAATTTAATTAAACTTGACTTAATTGGAGAGTAATTAGGTTTTATAATCTAATTAGGACTTAGATTCAAAGTCCAATTGAGTTAAGTTTGACATGATTTCGAGTTGGATTCGAATCGGATTCGAATTGTATTCGAATCGGATTCGAATTGTATTCGAATTGAATCCAAATTGAAAATTATTTTCTTATAATTGATTTAAATTAGATTTAATTTAATTAATCTTGATTTAATTTGAGACTAATTGAATTTTATAATTTTGGATTCAAAGCCTAATTAAATTAAATTTGACAAGATTTTGAATTGGATTGGAATCAGATTTGAATTGGATTCAATTTGAATCCAAATTATTTTTTAAATTATTAACGATGAAAAAGCATCTCCATTGCTAATTTTATCACTAATAATTTTTTCAAAAAAAAATTATTTTTCAAATTATTATTCAAATTTTTTTAAAAAAATTATTAGCTACAACAAGATTTTCGTCGCTAATATTCCAAATTTACCGTCGCTACTAATTATTTATATTTAAATATTATTAAAAAATAAAAAATTTAAATATTTTTAGTGTCGATTTTTGCCGTCGCTAATAGTATTAGCGATGGCAAGATTTTTGATCATTTTTATGATGACTAAAATATATTATTAACAATAAAATTTTTTTTGATTATTAATATTATCATTAATATTTAATATTTTTATAGTGGTCTCCGTCACCGCCGGGGGGGGGGGGGGTGTTTCTCTTGATGTCAGTGGTACTGCCGGTGATATTTTTCTTGACCGGTGTTCTGCACGATTCTCTCCAATTAGACAAGAGAGTCATTCCTTATCTAACACCATTCTTTGATGGGATCGAGTGATCAATCAATCTTGGTGCTTCACTGTGGTCTATGGCCTCACTAAATTTAATCTCAAAGCCTCATTCTGGCAAGAACTATATAATATCCGTACTGCCTTTCTTGGCCCCTGGATCATTAGGGGGGGAAGGATTTTAATGCAACATATGAGCTTCATGAAAGGAATGGAAATCCTCAATCTAGAGCCATCACCTTCGGCTTCATCAACTTCATCCGTGCCTTTGATCTTATTGATCTCTCCCTTAAAGGTAGGAGTTTTACATGGAGTAACAGGAGAGAGATACCAATTTTGGCAAAAATTGATCGTTTTCTTTTCACCCCCAAGTGGTTTGATATAAATCTTCTCCAATGCCAATCAGTTAGCCTTGGTCAGCTCCTTCTCGGATCATGCTCCTGTTCAATTGACTTGTGCCTTGCATTCCTTCAGAAAAGGCATTTCATAAATTTGATAGAAGTTGGCTTCTTCATGACTTATTAAGGAGGTTGTTTTGGATGTCTAGAGTGCCTCTTCCCCTACTGATGATGCTGCTGCCACACTTATTATGAAATTGAGGGATACAAGGTCAGCCCTCAAGACATGGAGTTTTAATATGTCCGGGGGCTGAAAAAACTCTCAAATCTGATCTACTTAAAAAAATTTTGCCATTAGATCAGAAAGAAGAACTTGGTCCTCTATCCAAACCTGATTTTGATAATAGGTTAGCCTTCAGAAGAGAGCTACATGAAATTTTTAGAAGAGAGGAAATTTATTGGAAATAAAGATCCAAGGTGAAATGGTCGAAGGAAGGAGATAATAACACCTCCTGCTTTCATAAAATGGCTTCTATGAAGAAAAGGTTTAACCTCATCACCAACATTTCTTATAATGGCCAGCACTATTCTGATCAATTTGCTATCATTAAGGCCTTCTCATCTTACTTTAAAGATCTCTTCTCTCATCCTAAAAAAGCTACAATTGATCTTAGGTGGGAACAGTTCTACACTTCTTCTCTAATTGACTTAACATCCCTTGATGCACCTTTCTCTTTGGATGAAGTTAAATTAGCTATGTTTAGCTTGAAAGCAGACAAGAGTCCTGATCCTGATGGGTTCACTATGTGCTTCTTTCAATCCTTTTGGGATCTAATCAAGAAGAATTTGTTTGCACTATTTCAACAACTCTATGAACGCAACCTGGATCTTTCAAGAATCAACTATGCTTTGATCTCTCTTATTTCCAAAAAGGAGGTAGCATCTCATCCCTTTGAGTTTAAACCCATTAGCTTAATTCATAGCTGCATAAAAATTATCTCCAAGGTGCTTGCTAATTATTTGCAGCCTTTTATGGATTTCTTAATCGACCCTGCCCATGCTGCTTATATCAAAAGTAGATCGATATTGGATAATATCTTCTACGCTCTTGAGGTCCTTTATCATGCGAGGCATCTTGACATAAAAGGAATATTATGCAAGCTTGATTTCAATAAAGCATTTTATAGGCTTGATCTTACTTATTTGATTTAACTTTTCAAGCATAGAAGCTTCCCTAATAGATGGCTTGGCTAGCTCGAAAATATTCTATGTTCTTCCAAGATTGCTATTTGTGTTAATGGTGAGGTGGGGGATTGGATCAAATGCAATCATGGCAATCGTCAAGGAGACCCTCTATCACCTTTCATCTTTATGTTGGCTGTGGACAGCTTGGTGAAGACTCTTAATGGGGCTACCTCTCATAATCTTTTTCATGGTCTTGGTACCTCTTGGATTCAGGGTGGAATCCATATTCTCCAATTTGCTGATGATACCCTAATCTTCTCCACAGCTGATAAAGATGCGGTCACAATCTTAAAACTCATCTTCTACTTTTTCAAGCTTATTTCTGGATTATCTATTAATTTCTAATAAAGCACTATTGCCCCGATTGGTTCTCTCATGGTTGATGATCTTAATCTTTGTGCCTCGCGGCTAAGTTGCACCTTTACTTCCTTGCCTATTACTTATCCTGGTCTTCCACTTAGAGATTCAAAATTAACAAAATCTGATTGGATGCCTTTACTGCTCAAAGTTGAAGGAAGACTTGCTGCTTGGACTAGCAAATTTCTTTCTTTTGGTGAGCGGCTAGTTCTAGTAAACTCTATCTTATTTTTCATTCCTCTCTATTATATGTCTCTCTTCAAGTTACCCTCATGGTTTATCAAAAGGATTGATCGTATCTGTAGATCTTTTCTTTAGAAAGGAAAGGATATTACTAATGGACTGTCTTGCAAGGTCGCTGGAATAAAGTTTGCATCAGTAAAGAAGAGGGTGATCTAGGTGTCAAAGACTTGAAATCCTTTAACTAAGCTCTTCTAGCTAAATGGGGTTGGAGGTTACTCAATCATGATCATAGTCCCTAGAAGAAACTTCTGAGATGCATCTACTTCAAAAAAGTTAAATTTTATGCCGCTTGGAAGTTACATTGCAGATGTTCCAGTGTGTGGAAGGAGGTTATCAAGAGCCTCCCACCCTTCTGGAATCATCTCAAATTTGTGGTTGGAAATGGACTTAATGTTCTGTTTTGAAAAACATTTGGATCTTTGATTCCCCACTTTGCGGGGCTCTTCCAAATCTCTATCAAGCTTGCCATTTGACATATGGTGTGGTAGCCAAATTTTACTCCCCTAGATCTAATTCTTGGGACCTTAGAGTTGGCTCAAATCTATCTCAGACGGCACAAGCTGAATTAACCACTCTCCAGGAGGCTTTTGAGAGATTTTATTTTGATAGTATCCAATGGCAATGCTCTTCCTCTAGTAAACTCTCTACTATCTCACTCTACAATTTTATAAATTTTAGAGATCCCAAATGTGAGGTCGCTAGCTCTCTTTGGAGGATTCATGCTCCCTCTAAAGTAAAGTACTGTCTCTGGCTTAGCCTACTTAACAAACTTAATACTAGAAAAATTTTGCAAAAAAAAACTGGCTTCTTCTTAGGTGGATGTCCCCTCTGTGACTACTCAGTTGAGTCGGTCTTGCATCTTTTTATTTCTTGTCTATTTGCTGCCTCTGTTTGGAATTTACTTTATAACCAGCTAGTGGTTACTCATCCTATTGGAAGCCTTTGGAATCTTTGTACAAGCTGCCTTCATGTTGATCGCAATTATAATCTGGTATTACTCGAAAGAAAGGAATAATAGAGTATTCCTTCATAAATCTTCTGATCCTCATTCAGTGGTCATAAGCATAATTCATCTTTTTAATGATTGATCCTTAATCTGTAAACAACAAGCTCTATCTGGCCTCTGTTTATTGTGGAACCACTACAAAAAAACTGACTATTAGCGATGGCTAATTACCATCACTAATAGTTAGTTTGCCGTTGCTAATAGCATTAGCGATGGAATGCTATTGCTAAATATCCGATGGAAATAATCTCATTGCTATTACCATCATTAGCAACAACAAACTCACCATTGCTAATAACGATAATTAGCGACAAAATTATCGCTAATAATTTCAATTATTTTTTAATTAAAGTGTTAAAAAATTATTAGCAACGGCCTTTGTCATCGCTACTGTCATCGTTAATTATTTTTTAATTTTTTAATAAAAATTTTAAAAAACTATTAAAGACGGTAGATACCATCGTTAATAATTTTTAATTTTTTTTAAATTTTTTAATTAAATATTTTAAAATCTATTTTAACTACATTAACAAGCAATAATATTTTTTAAAATTTATTATAAATAAAATAATAATTATTTAATACAATCATAATATAAAATTAATTATATTATATTAAAAATATAAATTATATAATTTTATAAATTTATATTATTTTATAAGTATCAAAATTACATACATATATATAAAAAAAATCATGTAAGATCCTCCTCATCGTCCTCCTCAACCTCCTTCTGCTCCTGTACGTCTTCTCTAGTAACTGGTGGATGAGAGCTAGATGTTCCAACATTCTATAATGAAAAAAATAAAATATTATTAATAAATTTTAATACGAAAGTGTATATGTCGATATGGAGGTATATATTTCGATATACTACTCTGATTCTCGAACAGATTGTTTCTAGATATTTCATTCTATGATACGGAGCTATAGACACTTCTGATCCATTAATTGCATAGTTAGATTGAATTTTTATCCTCTAGATCTCTTTCTCAAACTCAAGTCTAAACATATGAAGTTTCTAAATATAAATATTTAAAATAAATAAAAAAAATTATTAATAGATTTATCTGCTCTGAAAGTTGGGTGCTGCTCCGTGTGACTGTGGGGTCACTGGTGATCCTACGTCATTTGAATCTGAGAGTATCAAGATATCATAAAAAATATTATATTAGATAATAAAAGATAAAATAATGTAAAAGAGAATATCTAAAGTATTAAAGTTTATCATGTTGATGATCAATAATTGCAATGATCTATCCCCATCATGATGAAATTTTTGAAGATTATCTGAGCCTGTCGGCCAAGGTTATAGACTCATTGAATACATCAATGTAGCATGCGTGCGGCCTAGAATATCCAATTCTGGCACCATCGGACCAGAGTCGGTCCGTCAGTGGTCAGGCCTCGAACCCCTACCGTCATCCTCCTCTTGCTCCTATATGTCCTCTCCAACAGTTGATGGATGAGAGTCGAATATCCCAACATCCTGTAATGAAGAAAAATAAAATATTATTAATAAATTTCGATATGAAAGTATATATGTCGATACAATGGTGTATATTTCGATATACTACTCCGATTCTCAAACAGATTATTCTTATACGTTTTATTTAATGATACGGAGCTATAGACACTCCCAATCTATTGATTGAATGATTAAATTAAATTTTTACCTCCTAGATCTCCTTTCCAGACTCAAGCTTAAATATGTAAAGCTTCTAAATATAAATATTTAAAATAAGTAAAAAAAAATATTAACAGACTTACCTGCTCTGTATGACTGTGGGATCACTAGTGACCCCATATCATCCGAACCTAAGAGTATTAAGACATCATAAAGAATGTTAGATGATTCAAATGATTAAAAAAGGAAAAAAATATCAGATGATTCAAGAAAAATAGGTAAACTTACTAGCACTAGAGAAATTCCAATTGGCAAAGCAGTTTGGTATGGCAACAAAGAATTTTCCTTCAAGATCTAGAAGATAGCATTAGAGAGTTTCCATGTCCCAATTTGTCAAAAGTTAAAAGGAAAGAAAATAAAGAATGATGAACAAGAGAGGGATGCAAAGAAGAAGAGCAGGAGAAGAAAGAAATTTAAAAGCTAATCTGGGGAAAAGATCCCTCCTACATTATCTTCTTCTCCTTTCCATCTAACGATGGCTGCATATTGGTTGTCTGCGAAACAACAGACCTTCTAAAGCTGCCTCGCCTTATCGATAGAGGAAGAGAAGGAGGCATACAAAGAAGAGGAGAAGATGGGGAGGGTGTGAGCTGGGGAATTGGGAGGGGACACAGTGCAAAAAATTTGGCAGGCGAACGGTGGCAATAGGAAAGTGGCGCAGGGATGCCAGTAGAAACGGTGGTGTGCATGAGCTGGGGAACTAAGACAGATTTTCAACTGTTTACAACTTGATTTCTTTATTCACACTAAACCTATCTAATTTCACTGTAAACTTTAAAGGTATCATGTTGACCTTCTTGAGTCCGGTCCGAAAATATCTTTTCGAACTTCAGATCGGGCCTAGAGCCTAGAATTCAATTGTTGAGCTGCTTCAATCACCATTGGAGTAAATGAATAGGTCAGAGCCAGTCCAGTGGTGGCCCGACCTCGAACCTTTGCCATTGAAGACAGTAGGGCTATTCTTGTTAGAGAGCTTCCCAGAGTGGTTCCACCTCTTGAGAATAATATTAATTTAAATAATATTATTAATAATATTATTAATTTTAATAATATTATTAATAATATTATTTAAATTAATAATATTTAAATTTAAATATTATTAATTTAAAATAATCAAATAAATTTAATTTTAAATATTTAAAATTTAAAAAGATAAAAATGGTGTGTGGCGACAGCAATGGCTCTGTCATCATCATCAATACTCACAGTGCAATGGTGGCATGGGTCCGACGGTGCAGGTCCGATGGTGCGATACTCCAACGGCTAGGGCTCCAAAGGAGGGAGGTAGGGCTGTGGGTCAGATAAATAGGTGGAATCTATATTTCGTTGAACAGAAAAACTTTTGATCAAATGATAAATTAGCTTTTATGAATTAGATAAATAGGTGAAATCTAAGGTGCCCAACAAATTACACAAAAGAATAGAGGTAAACAAGTAAATAAGCTGACCAAACTAAACAAAGCAATCACATTGCTCAGAGACTAATAATGAAGCCAAAATCATTCATACATAAAGCAAAATTCGAATATCTGTATAAGGAATTCCATGGTTTGTCGAGCAGCATCAATGAAAATTCGATCTTGCACCCGCTGAAGTGACCTTAAATACCGATAGCTGTTGTTCAGGTACGCAGTTTAGAAATATGGAAAAAAAAATCAGAAAAAAAAAATCATACAAACTACTAGGCACTACGGTAGAATGGCAAGAAAAGGGAAGCAAAAGCACAAAGTAGTACTTGTGAAGAAATTTGAAGCATCCTGCGGTCCCAACTTTAAAACCAAAAACATCAATTGAATCCTCCCATTGCTGTTAGGAGTGAAAAATATAAGTCAAAGCAGACAATAGCTACTCTTCATATGATCAGTTACCACACATTATTTAAAGTGTCTTCTGCAAAATTTCTTCTGTTAATTTGCGTGAAAGATTACAAAAGAGAAAAATAAACCTTAAAACTATCATCAGAGATTGAATTTCTAATACATTCAAAGAGCTGTTAAGCAATTTTGCTGAGCTGAACTTCATCACGAGCTTATTGACACTAGCAACCACCAGAACCTTAACATCAGGATTTTCTGAATATTTTGGGCATATAAATTAAAGTCTTTTGCCATTAACAATGCATTTGAGGCAATGTACAATTAATTTTTGGAAATTTAACTTAACTACTACATGATAGATGTTTGGAGTGCTAGGGCAACCTTTATAATGCTTAAATCGATTTTTTTTTCAATTCATAAAAATAATAAATCTCGAGATTCTGGTCAGAATACAAAAAAGAATATTCACGTAGTAAATAGCATATCCAACATAAATCAACTAATAATGATCGTCAAATATTGATGGGCCAACACATAAACTTCATAATTAATAAAGTTGAGAGGAGTCAACATGGTTCCTTCTCTTAGTTCAACCAACTCTGAAAAATAAAAATAATTCAAAAAATACAAGCATGAATTAATATAAATAAGCACAGACAATTCTGGAATATATATTTTAAAATCATGGATATATATAAGTACAAGCACATTTATTTATTAGATAGGCATAAAAGCAAACATCAATATAGAGATATATATGTTGTTATGGTCTACAACTTTACATTAACAAACTGATAGAATATTAGCAACTTAACAAATTGTTAGAAAGAATTCGCATAACTATTTGGTGAGTCTCTGCAAGCATTGGCATTAAATTATTTTGCTAAGAGTTGAAAGTTAATAAAAAAAAATACTAGATATAAACTAAAAAAGTCCATATATAGCATATCAATCAAAACTACAAATCTATAATACAAGCATGTTTAGATCTATCGAGTGAGGGGAGGGGCAGCGGCTCTTAGTGGCACTGTCGCAGCAGGCAAATGAGTCGATGGTTGCTAACAGCAATGAGTAACAGTGGCTATCCGAGGGGAAGAGAGTGGCAGTGAGGTGATCGATGGTGAGGCGATCGAGGTGGAAAGGAGGGGATGTTGACGGTGTTGAGTGGTGGAATGGTGGTGATCCATCTTAGGCAGCCGATGGATGAGCACAATGAGGTGGCGAGGTTGCCGGGCACAGTGAGGTAGCGACCGACGACCTTGATGGGCGTGGGCTACATGGCGAGGTGGCGTGGTGAGGCGATGATCGATGAGGTTAATGGGAATGGCTGGATGTTTGAAGCGGAGAGGTGGGGGCGATGATCCGGTGGCTCGGGGAGGCAATCAAACGGCTCGAGGAGGCAGGCTAGGGGTTAAGAGCTCGGAGAGGCGGCCGATGGCTCGGAGAAGTCAGATCCGATGGTGGGAGAAAGAGGGGGACCAGAGGCAATCGGGGCTCGAGGAGGTGGGAGGCGGTCGGAGGGCTTGGGATCCAACAGACGGAGGCTCAAAGAGGCGGTCGGGGGCTCAGAGAAGTGAAATGCGACGGTCGGTTGGCCGTCGGTGGGAGAAAATGGGATCTGGAGGCTCAAAGAGGGGAAAATTAGGGGGAGGGGGTCAATCGCCGGTGGGGAAAAATGAGAGGGGGGTGGAGGAAAATGAGGGTGCATAATTAAATAAAAACCATGAAAATCGAGGGGCGGGGGGGAGATCGAAGGGGGGGATTTAGGATTATTAGAGATGGCAAAATGCCATCGTCAATAAGATAATTCCATCGCTAATAATTTTAGAATTAAATTAAAAAATAAAATAAAACTAGTATTGACCCATGCGATGCACAGATTATGGTATAGCAATAGTATAGAATAAAAAAATACTTAATCAAAAGAACGTAAACCATGCTTAATAGTTTAAAAGCATTGTTTATAGCTATTTTGAAAATAGACAATATACAACCTTAAAATAACTTCATACTTTATCCGTGGTTGTGGATATAACATGGTAAAAAATGCCTGTTATTTGAGAGATAAGATTAATTAGTACTGTAATATTTTGAGTACTTAATTGGAATGAAATAGGCATAGCTACTTACAAAAGAAAAAAAATATAATAATTTTGTAAACCATCTTTGATTGTGGATGCGTGCTTATAAAGATGCCTGTAAATTGAAAGATAAATTTAATTAATAAAATAATATCAAATATAAAATAATAGTAAATAATTATAAGTAATCATATGTATAAAGGTTGTATAGATAATAACCTAAGATAAATTATTGAATACTTCTTTGTACACGACGTTGGTAGTACTCTTTGAAGGATTTCCGTCTTTATCAAGAATCAAAATCTTTAGTCCACTTCTACTCCGTACTTTTGAAACGACGACGTATACTTATCCATGAGTGAATACAAGGCTCGATAGATACAAACCCACATTTGAAAGAGACTGACCTTGGCTCTTATTTATAGTCATAGCAAAATATATTGCCAAAGAGAATTGTTTGCTACGAAGCTTAAAAGATAATCTGGCATCTGAAGGTGTCATTACCATCTTGGGAATGATAATCTTCTGACCAACGTTACTTCCTAAGATAACTTTTGCTTCAAGCACGTGCTTTCCTAGTTGACTGATAATTAATCTTATACTATTGCACAACCCCAAAGATTTAATATTTCTAAGCAACATCACAGGAGCACTAACTTTCAGCTTTAACACATGATTTGGTAGGCCTGACATCCTTATACTGTTCAAGTATTCTGTTGTGTACAAATCATCCATACTGTCAATGTTTGCATCTGCCCCACAAATGCTATTGGAACTCAAATATATTCTCTCTTCCCTTGGGATCATTGAAAGCATGTACTCATTAACAATGTCAACATTCAACAGGGTGGGAGCAAAAATAGCTCTTTCTTGAAAATAATTAAGGTCATTTATATTTTCTAAAATATTAAGATACGTGCTCTCAATAATTGTCTTTATAGGATCGTCTGAGACATTTATGAAAATATTGTTGGGAATATCAACCATAGCTTCACCTTCATTGCTTTCATCTATTGCTCCTTTGTCTATTAAGATTATCTAGTTTGAAAATTCTTTAATCTCTTAGTTAACAATGCTTGACTATCCCGAATGGAGCCTCATATTTTGCATTAATGTCAAGCAGGTAGCAAGGCATTTAATTTTGTTCACTACAAGAAAAATCTTTTTTATCGACATCTATTAACAATGATAAAATATTTTATCGATAGCAAATGGTGACCAACAAATTTGCCATCATAAAAAAAAAATTATTAACAACGGCAGTTTTGGCTTTTAGCGATGGCAAGTTGCATCTTTAATAAGAAGTAATTTTATTTTTTTTAATTTGATTCTAGGATTATTAGTGATAAAGTTATCTTATTAGTGACAGTTTTTTATCGTCGCTAATAACTAAGTAATTTTATTTTATTTTTATTATGGTTTTAAGATTATTAGCGATGAGATTATCTTATTAGTGATGATATTTTGCCATCTTTAATAATCAAATAATTTTATTTTTTTTAAATTTATTTTTAGGATTATTAGTGACTGATTTATCTTATTAACGACGGTAATTTGCGGTCGCTTATAACCCTAAAATTTTCTCGCTAGATTTTTATTAGCGATAGCATTTTGTGTTATTAGTGATGGTTATTAGCGTCGTTGCTAATACTAAGATTTACCAATCGAACGTTATGACGAAAAAATTTTCCATCACTAAAAGATCAGTATTAGTGATGGCTTAAAAACTTATTAGCGATAGTAAAGCCGTCGCTATAAATTTAAATTCTAAAAATATCTATTAGCAATGGCTTTAGCGACGAAAGCTAGCCGTTAGTCTGTCCTAAAAACCCCTGAGTCTCCGACCGCCTCCCCTCTTCCCCTCCTGCCCCCCTCTTCCCCCCATCTCCGATCCCCCTTCTCCCCTGCCACACTATCGGAGCCCCCGACCTCCTCCCCCCAGCCCTTGTGCCATTATCCCTGCCTCCGATCCGACATCCCCTCATCGGATAGCGTGTTCTCGAATCCTTCCTTTGTCGGATCACCCTCCGCCTCTCCTTTTCACCCCACCTCCGATCCTCCTTCTCCCTCACCACACCGTCAAAGCCTCCGACGTCCTCCCCCCAGCCCCGCGCCATCGTCCCTACCTCTAATATGATGTCCCCTCGTCGGATCGCATGTTCCTGAGCCCTCCCCTTGCTGGATTGCCCTCCTCTTGTTGGATCTGGACCCCCCACCGCCTCCCCCTTCATCGGACTGCCTCTCCTCTTGCTGGATCGGGCCCCCCATCACCTCTTCCTTCTCCCCCTGCCCCACCCTTTGCCGAATCGAACCTGTGGCCGCCTCCCCCTTCTCCCCCCGCCCCTCCCCCTTCGGACGCCCAATTGTCAGAGTGCTGTGCCGCCGACCAGCCATCAGACCCGCATCGGACCCACCACCTACCTACCGTCAGACCCACACCACCGTCCGAGTCGTCAGGTGATTTTTAACAACGGCGATGGCTCCATCGCCATCATCACAATCCATTCTCATTTTTTTAAATTTTTAATATTTAAAATTATATTTATCTGATTAATTTTAAATTAATAATATTTAAATTTAAATATTATTAATTTAGATATCAATAATATTTAAATTAATAATATTATTAATTGAAATATTATTATTAATAATATTATTAATAATATTATTTAAATTAATATTAATAATATTTAAATTAGTAATATCATTAATTTAAATAATATTATTAATAATATTATTTAAATTAATATTTTTTTCAGGAGGTGGAACTACTTTGGGAAGCTCTCCGATGAGAGTAATCCTACTGTCTTCGATGGTAGAGATTCGAAATTGGACCACCGTCGGATCAGTTCTAACTTGCTTATCTACTCCGATGGCGGTCGGAGTAGCTCGATGATTGGACTCTAGACCCTAGGCCCAGTCTGAAGTTTAAAAAAAAAAATTGACCTATTTTTAATCCTATTTGCAATCTCGCTCAGTACTTTGGAACCTCTAAGATGGAATTTTTCTGGATGCCATACTGATGTGCTCGCACGGCCTAGTCATTTGGCATGCTCTAAGTCCGTATGCACGGGATGCGCATCCCGATCATCTTCATTTGCAATGATGTCTTTTACTTAAAAATTTAGTATTTTAAAAATTTTAAAAGTATTGCATTGCATATAATGATAGACCTATCTTTTGATTAATATACATATTCTACGGCATCCATATATTTATATATTTTTATATAGATCGAAGAATTATGTACATTAATCAATTAACTATCCAGTTTAGATAGTTTAAAAATTATAATTAATTTTATAAATAATTATAGTAATCAAATGGCATGTTGAGAGTTCGAGAGAAATTTTGGACAGTATTTTTTTTTAGTTCTCCTCATACATCTTCAGCTGTATGGGGAGAACTAAAGAGAAATACTGCTAAAATTTTTTTCGACCCTTATTGCATATCATTTGATTATTGTAATTGACCTATAGAATTAATATAATTTTTGAATGAGATAGGTCCTTCTATACCTATTAATTGATGATAGGATGTATTTATTATATAAACTATTTTAAATGATAAAATATTTGGTAAGCATTTTGTTTTGTATTTGTATATGCAGAATTCTTTGATAGTGTGTCATGGACTGTAGTTGGATAGACCGTTGAGTAGTCGATGGGGTAATTTCTGCTGAATATAAGAAGGGTATCAAGTATTTCTGTGATTATGCTTTTAGAAATGCTGTACTCTTAGTTCAAGGGTGGGCTCATTGTCTTCGTAAGAAATATATCAATAGAGAAATGCTTGATAAAGATACAATAATTATCCATTTATATAGGAGCAGATTTATGCCAAACTATAAGCATTGGTACCTGCATGAGGAGACGTGGGAGACAATTGCAAGGGTTAGAAGTCCTCAACAGGACAAGGATAGATAGAATGGTAGACATGGTTATGGATGTGGCTGGTCCTGAATTTGACTGAAATATATAGGATGATCCAGAAGTTGGCAGTGGTGATTTCTATCATATGCTGAAAGATGCTGATGAACCATTATGGCTGGGATGTGAAACACACATTGCATTATCAACTATATCAGAGTTATTGAATTTCAAGGCCGAGTTTAATATGATGGTCAATTGTTATGATAGAATGGTAGCAATAATAAAAAAGATGCTATCGAAGGATGAGAAGCTTATTGGGAGCTTCTATACTTTAAAAAAAATAGTGAAAAGGTTAAGCATAGGATACGAGAAGATAGATGCATGTCGTAATGATTGCATATTTTTCTACAAGGAGGACCAATTGAAAAGTACATGTGACATATACGGTGAAAGTCAATTTAAGCTGAGACAAAAAGGTAGAAATCAAAAGGACATACCATATAAGGTTCTTTGATACCTTTTCCTCACTCCTAGGCTTCGGAGGCTCTATTTGTCCCAGAGTACTGTCGAGCAGATGAGATGGCACAAAGAAATAATTCACAAACACACTGATATGATGAGTCATCCGTCGGACAGTAAGTCATGAAAGAAATTTGATACTTGCCACCCTTTATTTGCTCAAGAATCACGCAATGTCTAACTGGATCTGTCTATGGATGGGTTTACACCATTCAGTCATACAGCGGCTCCTTATTCATGTTGGCCAGTCTTTATTACTCTATACAATCTGTCATCTGAGATATACATGAAATAACATAATACCTTTCTTACATTAGTAATTTCTGGACTACGGCACCCTAGTAGCAGCATTGATATATATCTAAGGCCTCTTGTTGATGAGCTGAAATTCTTATAGTCCGATGGCATATGTACATTTGATATATCGAAGAAGCAAAATTTTGTAAATAAGACTGTATTAATGTGGATCATTAATAATTTTTCTGCTTATGGGATGCTGTCAGGATGGAGCACTCATAAAATGCTAGCATGTTCCTATTGCATAAAGAATATAAAATTATTTCAACTTGAGCATGATCGTAAGCTTTGTTGGTTTGATTGTCATCGTCAGTTTCTCTCCGAGCATCATCCTTTTCGAAAGCAGTGGGACAGTTTCAGAAGGAATAAGATAGAGAAGGATCATGCAACCCCATATCTCAATGGTATAGAAGTGTTTTAGAGGGTATCCCAAATAGACGAAGTCCAGTTTGACATACTATTTGATAACCAGAAACCTCGAAGATTCGGTAGAACTCATAACTGGATGAAGCACAGCATCTTCTGAAAATTATCGTACTGGTCGATCAATTTGATCCGTCATAATCTTGACGTCATACACATTGAGAAAAATATATTCGATAATATTTTCTACACTATTATTGATATCAAGGACAAGACGAAGGACAACCTCAAGACTCGAGCAGATATGAAGAATGTATGTAAGCATCCTCTATTAGAGCTGGTTGAGATGTCACCCAAAAAATATTGAAAGCTGAAAGCATCTTACACTTTAACAAGAGAGCAGTTGAAGGATATATGCGAATGGTATAAAAATCTTAAATTTCTGGATGGTTGTGCAAGTAATCTAGCTCAGTGTGTCAATATCAAAGATTGCAGATTCTATGGGCTAAAGAGCCATGACTGCCATATTTTCATGCAACAATTACTCCCATTAACTTGGCGTGATCTTCTTTTTAATTCTATATGGAGTTTCTTGATCGAGCTTAGTCTTTTCTTCAAAGATATTTGTACTACCAAACTATCTACCGACCACATCTCCAGTCTTGAGGCTAGCAGTGTAGAGACTATATGCAAGTTGGAGAAGATATTCTCTCCTAGTTTTTTCAACTCCATAGAGCATTTGTGATTCATCTGGCATATGAAGCTAGGGTGAGGGGACTATGCAGTACAGATGGATATATCCATTTGAAAGATATATACACAATCTCAAGAAGAAAGTGAAAAATAAGGTCAGAGTTGAAGGTTTTATTGTGGAGGCTTACGTAATTAAAAAATTTTTTAATTTCAGCGGACACTATTTTAACCCAGTGTGCAGACAAAGCTAACTCAAGTGGGTTAAAATAATGATGGTGTTGAGGGATCAGAGGTAGAGATCTCAATATTTGCTTATCCCACTCATGAATTTGGACACGAGATTCGTCGGGTATTAACTGATACTGAAATTCGACAGGCAAAGATATATATTTTGCTAAAATGTACGGAGGTCGATCCATATATTGAGTAAGTATCCATCATAATCTCAACTCTTTAATCACTTATCATCATGTACTTATCTTATGCATGTATAGGCAATATGATGAGATACTGAGATGGAACAACTCGATGATAAGTGAGGAAGAAATCTCCACTCAACACTCATAGAACTTTATAAATTGGTTCCATCAACTGGTAAGCGATCATTGTCATTTTATTTATTTTTTTTAAATTTATTTCTTTTATAATATGCAAGTCATGCAAGGGGGTGAATCCATATCTAGAAAGCTAAGACCATAAGTTACAGGCCAACAAAGTACGTGACATATTATAATGGCTATAACGTAAATAGTTTCAAATTTCACATGCAATAATATGGATATCATAAGAGTACAATGAACAGTGGTGTATGTATAAAGGATAGCTGGTGGGCAAAGGCGGAGAGTGACTACTATGTAATCCTCGAAAAAGTGATCAAGTTGATCTACCTTGGAGGTAATAGTATCATTCTATTTAAATACTGATAGTTTGATACTGACAATTATATGAAGGTTGATCTACGGTATGGACTTATTGAAATCAAATATGGATCAAAAGCATATGTCAATGATCCTTTTGTGCTAGCCCAACAAGTTGTTCAAGTATATTATACATCATTCCCATCAAGGAAGAGAGAAAGGAAAAAATGGTGGCTATATACAAAATTAAGTCTCGGGCCATTTATTATATACTTGAAGAAGAAGAAGAGCTCCATTTACTAGAATACTTTCAAGAGGATGAAACATCTGGAGTTCATCAGTCTTTCATAGATGCAGAGTTGGATGCTCTAGATTTTCTCCTACGTGATGGCCAACATGAGAAGGTAGATAATTCTGAGTTTGTTTTAAAAGACAATCCTATCCAATAAGGGGAAGAAGAGAAAAAAGATGAAGAAGTAGAAAAAGAGGAAGAATCAGATAAAGAATCCGAAGGGTATCAAATATCTGAAGAGGCTGATGAGTAGTGCTCCTCACTTGTGATGAACTTCTCCATCTCTGACTCATTTTAAATACTTATCTTGTATTGCCACCCATCTGAAGGATACCAAACATCCAAAAGGTACCAAGAAGCTAAATCCGCCAACTAATGTTAATCATCCATCAGAGAGATGAAACTCTACATAATATCGAGTACGAAAAATAGCCAGATATGCATAATATGCTAGGAGAACTATCCAAGAAAAAATGTTATGTAAGTTATTAGTTAGCATCTGCAATGTATCATGATAATATGTTAGTCTGCTGATACAAAGTTAAGGTATCATGATATATAGTTAAATAAATATGATACATAGTTATTTTATTCTGATACATAATTAATTTAATATAATACATAGTCATTTTTATTTTCAAAGATTATAGATCATATCTTTCTGAGGCCGGAGCCGTTACAGTCGAGGAAAGAGCTCTCATGCCACCAGCTCACATGCTTCTGTGCCATACATACCACATGGTAAACTCTAATACTTTAGATATTCTTCTTAATGTTATTTTATTCTTTATAATCTAATACAACATTCTTTATGATGTCTTGATACTCTCAGGTTTGGATGACGTGGAGTCACCAGTGACCCCACAATCACACGGAGTCGCATCCGACTTTCAGAGTCAAAGGCATGGTAGAGGATCCGTCCGGCTCGCGATACCTTTGACTCAACTAGAGGTAGAGAGCTCATCTACATTTAGATCCGTACATAAGTACTATATATCTTCAATGAATATATTTAAATTTTAGGCATTTTAGAGTATAACATTTATTACTCAAAATAAAATTTGTAGTACATTTATAGAGCCTGGGGTGCCTCGTGTGGTTATCGACATCATCTGACGATTGGTACTGGAGCCAGTGAATGAGTTCTTCAATTGGCCATCAGAGACTCGTGATGCAGCCTGAGAGATGTTTCTAGTAAGTCAAAGATGTTTAATTTTTAAATTTACGATAGATTTGTATTCTATTTATTAATATATGATTACTTCTATTTGCAGAGGTAATATCAATTCAAGACTCCTCAAAATGAGGAGGCTGGCCGTCAGATGAGGAGATGGTCATGCGGAGATTTTGGGATGGACTATATAGCTTTTGCTAGTTTGCCATAGAGCACTCTAGTTCTGAGTCACCATCGGATTGAAAATCTTACATAGATCACTGGATGCAGACGGACATATGGGAGGCTCTCTGTGACTAGTAGAGTACTGAGGAGTACTCTGATAGATGGCAGAGGGCACGACAGAATCGGTCTGCCCAACAGCATCCAATCAAGTACACTGGTGGCTCTGTTGGCATACATGTTGTGGCCAATAGATTGATAAAAATTCTACACTTAAATTAATTTTATATTGAATTAATCATATATATATTTTAATTAATTTAATTTTATTATTTATTTATTATAGATATGGCAGTTGGATCGTGCACCAGGGCAGCTGCAGATATGGGAGGCCACACACCAATCTAGGAGAATTGGTGATTAATTAGATCCTCGATCTTTACAAATCACGGTAACAACTGAAAACATTATTTATCAAATATTTATATATACTGGTATATATGGACTAATAAATTTGTAAACCATATAAACGGATTATACGGAGTATCTCATATCGTATCATGGCAAGGATCCATCCTCTCAGCCCCTCTTTAATCTCGAGGGATGGCTTAGGGCCACCGGAGGGGTGAGTAGGAGCCAGATCATAAAATTCGGCCACAGCTTCGATCCTCCACCAGCTCGACGATCTTTGTCGACATCCTCCTTTGGGAGACGACAACCTAGACATGGGCTGATACATATGTAGAGGAAGTCGTACAGAGACTTTGAAATCAGCAACCTCAGAGTTTTTTAGATGCCGTTTGCGATACGATCATTGAGATTCTCTAAGATCCGCATCTGCACAATTAGCTGGACTCGTTGTCATAGCCATCACAGCAGATAAATCTATTAATAATTTTTTTTACTTATTTTAAATTTTTATATTTAGAAGCTTTACATGTTTAGACTTGAATCTGAAAAAGAGATATATGGGGTAAAAACGAGGGATCGGGGATGTCTATAGCTTCGTATCATCGAATGAAACATGTAGGAACAATATATTCAAGAATCGAAGTAGTATATCGAAATATACGTCTCTGTATCGACATATACACTTTTATATTAAAATTTATTATAATATTTTATTTTCTTTCGATATAGAATGCTGGGACATCTGGCTCTCATCTACTAACTGTTGGAGAGGATGTACAGAATTAAGAGGAGGATGAGGAGGACGACGAGAAGGATCGTACATAATTTTTTTTTTAATATGTATGCAATTTTGATACTTGTAAAATAATCTCTGTATATAAAATTATATAATTTATATTTTTAATATAATATAATAAATTTTATATTTATGATTATGTTACATAATTATTATTTTATTTATAACATATTTTAAAAAATATTATTATTTTTTACTATGATTAAAGCAGATTTTAAAATATTTAATTATGAATTTTAAAAAAAATAAAAACTATTAGCAACGGCATTGACAATGCAAACTGCCATCGCTAATAATTTTTTAAAATTTAATTAAAAAAATTAAAAAATTATTAGCGACAATAGTAGCGATGAAATCACCATCGCTAATAATTTTTTAACAGTTTAATTAAGAAAAAAAAATAAAATTATTGGCGACAGAACTTTGTCGCTAATACCGTCGTTAATTATCTTTATTAGCAACAGCAGAAATACCGTCGCTAATAATGATAATTAGCGATGAGATTATTTCTGTCAGATTTTTAGCGACGGTATACTGACTATTAGTGATGAAAGTTAGCCGCCGCTAATAATTTTTTTTCTTATAGTGACTGCAGCATCGGCTAATTTGGATTGTGATACTTGCAATTGAATTTGAGTAGATTTGGAACCTTAGTCTAACAAGGATGTTGCGGCTTAAATCGGAGGAGCGTGTGAGGATCTATATAAGCATGTGTTTAGATTCACATCAACTACGCATTGAGTAGAACTTGAGTATTTATATAAAAACAACGAACACAAATAATATTTTTTTTACTAATTTTTTTAAATAAAATTTTAAATTATTAAAATAGATCTTGGATATTTATATAAAGTTAAAGAATCTATATAAAATTCTCTCGACTAACTTTTTAGATGGAACCTTGGGTTTGTTGCAAAATTTTGTTGTATCCAAACTATATTATAAAGGTAAGATCAAAGATAGACTTGTCTAGGGTCCGATTGGATTGACCAATTACTTTAAGAAGTAAAAAATATATATATATAATTATAAATAATTATTCTAAAGTAAATTTCTGTCTCTCGTATCGATATCACTAGGATTCTGTCCCAAGATGTTATTGGAATACTCCCTTGGAGCATGATTAGAAAGGATTGACAATCCTTCTTTAATGCTTGCAATAAAATAAGAAAAAAAGAGCGATGAAAACATGAGGAGAGAGATAATTTACAGAAGACAGGACTCTGGAAGAAAGAATAAAAGAGATTGTTACTTCTAGATATATCTCATAAGTTAGGACTCATGGTCATAGACTGTGATCGGATGCCTGTAAATGGATATAATAGCAAATAAAATAAAAGGACAAAACAAAATATGATAAAAACAAAAAAAAAAAATAATTAGAACATCATCTTGTAAGTAAAAGGATAAAATAAAATGTGATAAAAGTAAAAAAATAAAATAATTAGAACATCATCTCATGCACACGTGTGAAAAATATCAATCCATATTCCCCCAATGCCCCCCAAGCAAATGTGGGTAAGGGAAGATGGTTTATAAACATCAACAAACAATTATCTATGAGACTAAACACTTTACGAAGACTTTAGGAAACTTTGAAAGGCAGAAAAATTTTGAGTTTCCTCCAAAACCCTAACATTGCCCGGTCTGGTTCCGCTTGTTCAAAAAGCAACGCTGGGCAAGTCAATCCGATTCGGTACAGCTCTTGTTGGGTCCGGCGCATCTAAATCACCAAGCCCATGTTAAATAGAAAGCCAGTCTCGATATGAGGTTCTTATAGGAGTGGGAGTAGTCTGCAAGTAATATAAGAATCAATATTTGATCCTATTTATCTTTATCTTATATCAAAAAAAGGCTCATCAATCATCTTGAATTGACCTTCAAATTATGTTTAATCCTTCGCTGAAAAATTTATTCATACACCTGGATCTTAATGGTTATTTTATTTACAGTATCTTGCCTACGTTTATGGGAAACTGTTTGCAACATAGATGTAATTACATACAGCAATGGACATAACTGTGTGCAGAAAACAGACTTTACCATGTGAAGGGACTAAATGCAAGATCCTATGTAAAGGCTAAATATGAACTGGCAGTCAAACAAGAACCAGGTGCTCAGTACCTATTTTCTTTATTAAGAGAAGCCATGCACTTGTGAAGGCGAGAATCAAGGCTTATCGTACCATCCAATATAGGGCATATCGTATTATATCTATATGGTATACCATACCAAACCGATAATCTCATATGATATCAAACTGTATATCGGTACTATAATAGGATGGTATCAATATGAGGTCCGGTATCGAAACGTTGAATTTTGGAATTGACCATCCAGTGTAATTGTTGGGTTGATTCTTAGCTGCTTAAGGTGTACCAGAAACTGACCTGTCTCTTCAAGTCAAAGCAAATATGACTAGCTTACGCTTTGTTGCAAGAAGAAAATATAATATCTAACTTCCAACATTTTTCACCAAGACTATACAGGACATAGCTGTTAATTCACAACCATGCTATCATAAGGCCTTCTGGTTGAGGGTATAGTTTCTTTCTGACAGTGATTTGTATAAAGTGTCTCTTATGTATTTCCTGCACCCTGAAATAACTTCTGATGCTTTGGAGAAGAAGGGATCTTAAATGAGAATTCCTGAGAGAATGGTATTCTTTGTATGCCGAATCATGTCTTTCTGTGGCCAGATGAAGCCATGAGAACACCCACAGCAACAATAAACATAAACAGCATGCTCACAAGCAACACGTAAGTCTTTCTTGATGACCTTCGGTACTCTCCAAAAAGGACTATTCCCCAGAATGTGCTTACAAGTGGCAACGCCTGATTCACATTAGCATGCATTTGGACATAGAACAATTAGAACAATATCGAGAAACAGCCTTGACATACCAAGACCACCGGCAAAACATTCTCACTCAAAAAAAATTGCTTTTTATCAATACAGTAAGAGCAATATTTTTGATTACTAGTAATGCAACTCATGGGGGAGGGAGGCATTGAAGTAAGAAGTCTCAATGTCACCTAATAAAGTGACATCAAAATCACCAAAATCCATTCTCCTTTTCATTTATGAGCAGAAATGTTTTTTGGTGCCACTGTTTTTAGTTTTTGTCAACAAAGATCTAGAGGCATCAATATTGACAATTTGTTTCATTAAAAAAATTGATATCTGATTGTCAATTTAAGAACAATTATTCTAGGCATATTATTTTTCCACAAGGAAGTAGCATGGTACTCTTTAGTATGACTTGCATTTTTGTTTAAAAGAAGTAGCAAACTTCAAAACAGTCGCTGCATAAGAGTTTTAGTTGTGTTGAAAGCCCAAGCAATCTGTAAGAACTAGGGATCAAAGTACTGTATGTACTAACCTGAACAGAATCAGCTGCAGCATATCCAGCCGCTTGCCCGCCCATGAACTGGAAGCCATTTCCAAATCCACATAGCAGCCCTGCCAGAAGAGCCCAATGTCTGCCCTTCCAGTCCTTCAGATAAGCTGCGAAGGATGAACTTGGCAGCCCGAGCACAGGTTTGTAGAGAAACCAGATATTCAAACCAATTCCAACAACAAAACAGGAGATAGAGAAGTAGAAGAATGCAGTGTAGACCACCAAATGTGGAACCCCTTCTTTCAGGGCGTGCCACTGGTCATTAGTAGCCAAGTTGAATGCAGGAGAGAAGAGGGAGAAGCAAATGCCAGCAACGAACACAATGCTGAGGCCTAGACATGTGTTGGACCCTAGCACCTGTTATGAAAAAATATTATTAGAGTTGCGAGTATAGGCTAAAACAGAACTCAAGCTCCACAAGTCGGTTGGCTGACAAGGAAACTAGCTACTAAACAGTCCCTGCATCTAGTCATATTTACACCAGACTTTAGGCATCAAGATGTAATTTGTAGTTAAAAAGGAAAAGACAATAAAGAAACAAAATGAATGCCTTTATGCATGTAGTTTATCTGTGAGTTGATGTGAGGACAGAAATATAAACATGCACTTGCACACATGTTTTGTGCCCCAAAAGAAATCATAAATATCCACATGCATATTATACCTAACTATGCCTTGGTACATGGATTGCATAGAAAATTTGCTTCTGATACATATTTCTAAGGTCACAGGTTTTGTTGCTCATCTCAAATGGTTATAGTTTGGCACACATTTGCGAACAAGTATAGGCATGAACATGTAATTATTAGATAGTGTTCTTGAGGAAAGTAACTATTAGATGGTTGTATCACTATGTGGATGGATGGAAGCATGAATACATGTGCGTGAGTTAAGTATGATTTTGGTTATAAAATGAACTGACCATAAATTTTATGACCATAGACAGTAGAATGCTACAAAACTACAGACCTTAATCGATCTTTTCTTTTCAAGCTGTATAAGAAATTCTGCAGTTCCAGCTTTTGCTTTATCAACATTGAAATCGGCATTAGAAACATGAGAAATTCCATTTTCCAAGTCCTTGGGTATGCCAGCTGTAAGAAGTGAAGAAACGTTATAAGGGGTGTTTAGAACTTAATATCCAAAATTCAAGGCATTAATTAGGTACCTTCGTCTGAAACACCTTTGCTCAGCTCTTGATCTCCAGTAGTACTGCAAAAAAGTTTAAATCTTAGATTCAGTTGACAACTAAGATTTCAACAGTAAAAAACAAGGTGTTCTTTAATTATTATTGTCCTTTCTGAAGTTCAGTGATTTTTTAGTTACTTGTCATGGGCAGTGAGAAGAGCCAATGAGCATGAGATGGGTCAGTGAAAATTTAGTTGCGTAATGAAATTTATAAGTATAAAGGTGATGATGAGTCCATGGTCATGGGTGGCATCAAAATAGGATAAAGTGAGGGAAAGCAATTCGAGATTATTTGAACATTTGCACTGTAGGTGAAGCCCAACTGCAGTGTCCCTACATTGATTGCAGAGATGGAGATTAAAAAAAATGATATACAAGTAAAGAGATATCTTGAATCTTGATCTTTTTTCCATTTTGGAGGAGTTGGTTTGCATACCAACAAATGACAAAGTATTGATTCAGATAGCTAAGACAAAATTAAGAAAATAGGGTTTGTCTTACATAACATTCTAGTATTGTTTGGTAGAACTTTAGGAACACATTAACCAAGGAACACTCACAAGAGTGTCGGTGACAAAGGTGAAGGTTTTATACTTTTTCCATTTGCCTACATGATAAATAGTTCATCAAGTTGTCGTGTCCTATTTATTTGTAATATCAATAGAAAGTTATTAGTTAAAAACTCATTATAAAACAAGGCGTATCAAGATCTGCTCAACGATGTTAAACTTGATTTTTCTTAAATTTCAAGTTTTAAGGAGATAAGAAGAAACCGAAAGTGGTAAATTTACCTAGTCTTATTCTGATATTTGTTTGAGGAATCTTTAAGTTTCTTCTCATTATCAGCTGCATTGGAGGTGTGAACAGCAGATCCAAGACAAACTGCAATCAGGAAGCACCCAACTCCTGGGAAAAGAATCTCAGCTTTATTGATGCGGTCGTCTAGAAAATAGTTCAAGGTTGTGCCTAAGATTTCAGGAAGGTTAGATAAGATAGTAGCTAAAACCCGCTGTAAAAATAAAAGATAAAAGCTAAGATCTTGTAGTATGATCGGAGTGATCAGAGCTCGTACACCAGACACAACTAGCCATATTTTACTGATACATTCTTTTCTCTTCTTCTTCCATAATGGAAGGACCAGATCACAAGAAGTCCTGATTTCATTTTAGGATTACTTTAAACAAAAGTTCTAGCCCATGAAAAGCTGTAACTAGTAATAAGAAACCTTGTATGATATAAGCATCTAGTGCCAATGCAAAATGTTCCAAGATAAGGAAAAATTATACAAACATGGATTTGTTTTGTCAGTTGTATGCAGTGTCCTGCCCAACACCATGATATGTAAGACATCAGTTTTGATGCCCTGCCTGACTAATGTTCATATGTAAGGATACTAATGGAGCCCAAGTTACATGAGAAGAATATATGACAGAGTCAGCTTTTAGATCGGATGAAATGGAAGACCATAAAAAATTTACCACCGAGTTAAAAGATTACGAGAGAATGTGTACCTATAACAACTGTTATACTTGAAGTGATGACCTCCGTAACTGAAAGACCAACATAAGCCCAAGCATACTGTGTAGCCAGATTCCCAAGGCTGAGCACAATTCCACCTGCCATCGCAAACAAGATTGAAGGCCAGTTGTCCTGCATGCGAACGCATTTATCAAATAGTGCACTAGAATACTGATGCAATTTATGCGCCAAAATATTTAAATGAACCACAGTGAATCATTAGATAACTACTTCCATTTCCATGGGAAAAAATCCATCTAAATCAATAGAGAACTGAATACTGCATATGATCACCACTCCACAGAAGAAATGAAGAGACATATCAACACCTAATCAGAAACACCGTAACTTCTACAGGGACTGCCAAGATAAATATACATGCTGGTTCAGAAAGATAATAACAAAATGAGCAGATTATATCATTTGATTTGTTGGGTCTAATTTGGTGCTAAATCATAATGCAAAGCCTTATTTACACCATCCTTATTATGCGTCACATGTTTTAGAAGTAAGTTCAGATTTGAGACAAACAGGACAATGCATACGATAAAGCATCATGCCCATGCTTAGAATGTACAAAATCAAGTGGACCTTCCATAATGTCATCAGACATACAACTTAAAAATTTTTGAGCAGTCCTCCAACCACATAGATGTTTCACGATGGAGAGATTAACTGGTAAACATCCAGATTGAAACAAGACATATGTACGACATCGGTCCTTAAAAAGCAACTATTCATGAGGCATGAAAAATGCACATTAGCTACTTCTTTTCTTATTGGATATTGATAGGGAGAAGATTAGTCAATTGGGCACTTTAACATGAAATGCCCCTAGATGGAATACGGCTTATTGTTTAAATTCATGAAACAAGTAGGACCTCTCCATAGGTGGTTAAAACTAGATGCGAGAATCTAAACTGAAGTGTCGATAACCTGGCCTTACTTTAAAGTGACATGATGTTTCCTGTGCCTCCATTCTCTCATGATTCTAGGGAAAACAGCACTGGTTGGTAACCTAATCCCCCAACTACAGACTTCTATTAAATAATCAAGTAGACTTTACCATCTCAGATTTCATTACCTGGTATATTTGGAATCAAATCAAGATGCGGTTCGGTCAACAATTAAAAAGAGCGAGCATAAAACTACCATAGCCATGCACTTTTTAGCTCACCTGGATTCCGAATCTGAAATAATTTAAAGTATTCGAACAACAAAAAGTAACACTAACTAAAAAAGAACTAAGGAACCATGTTTGGTTCCATCTGTCACAAGCTAAAGAATGCAAAATTCTGCACCGACCTCTGACCAAGTCCCAGACAATTTCTACCAAATCCCAACAATATTTCCATTTAAATCAAAGACATTTTTAACATCTCAAACTCAAAGAAATGACCAACCTGGGTAAGTTGGGTGAAGAAATTTGGCATGTTTGGCTTACTATCTCCAATCTGACCAAATGTTAGAGCAATAAGCACAGCAGCCAAGAGATTTGTGAGGGAGTAATCGAGGTATGTATGTTGAGGAAGACGACCCCTCTGCTCTAAGAGAGTCAGAACAGCCGGCCAAGTGCCCAAGAACAATAGGGCAGCCAGCATGAGGGCAATGGCACCTCCCTTATCTTCTACCACATACATCTTCAGAACAAGATGTTGGCCGAAGAAAGAATCGGATAAAAACACCTGAAGTGGCTGTAAACAATTCATTAGATATATTTCTATCAACCCTACTAGTTTAAAGATGGCAGGACCACAAGCTTTAAGACCTGCACCAATAATTTATGTTCAAAGAGATAAGGGAAAAAAAAATAAAGATAAGCTGATGTTCTGCAAAAACTAAGATCCTATATAACCAGATACAGAAAAATGGGTCTTCCTACCATTTCTTCAAAACTAAAATAAAATAAAGATAGCACATGGAAAGCCTCTTTTCCAAGAAATTCAACATCAGAAACCATGAAAGATAAATGATAATGGAGAAATGTTGGCAGTTTTACCAACAAAACCATTCAAGAAATTCCTTATTAATCCAAAGAAACTGCATCTACGTCAAGTTGAGATACGAAAAAGGCATGGTTAATTGGAAATCCAAGAAGAGAAATGGGATCGAAGATTAGAAAAACAAACTATAAGAGGCCATAACAAGATACATGCTGAATTTCTCCAACCAAAGCCTTGGCAAGGAAGTACCGTAGTTGATAATGCTTAAATAAACTCCAAATAGCGTTCAACCACAAAAGCAATCTTAAAAAATGAAATGTTTACAAGGATATGATGTTCACAAGAAAATAGCAGATCGGCAACAAACGCAAATCTCTTTATTTACACAAAAATGAGGTGAAACAATGAGCGGTTTCAGAAAAGAAGTAAATTCCACAAAACCAAAGTATAGAACAGATACCAATAAACCAGTGTCTGATATTGACTTCTTTCTGCTGAGGCTAAAGAGAACTTGTATGGTCCAGTGGTTCAACAGTCGTTCTTCGCAAGCAAATAGGTTTTCCAACAGGAGAGAAATCTAGAAAAACAAATCATCAAACGAGAGAGAGAGAGAGAGAGAGAGAGTGAACTACTTGTGCTGAAGGCTTGAAATTACAAGCAGATAAGGAAAAAAAGACTTCGAAAATAAAGCACTCAAGAATCAAAGATTCCAGGGAAAAATATCCATCCGAAAAAATGAAGCTGAAAGCGAAAGAAAGGTTCCAGCCATAATAAATCTTATATCCTTTCTTTTTAACTATTTTTTGTTGCTTGTTAGAATAGATAATGGTAATTTGACCTCAGAGACCAAGAATCACTTTCAGCAAAAATTCTTCCTCAATGACGGCATCTATCGGAAGAAAAAGGAGCAATTTTTGGAAAGCAGGGAACAAAAACTCCAGAAGTATTTGCTTCAAAGTATCCAAATCAAACAAGTAAAAAGAGAAACAAATCTGGAGATTAATGCAAAAGGATCCAAGTCAGAGATCACAAAGAAAAATATCAATTTAATACCTCGCCTTGGAGGAAGAAGATGGAGAAATTTCAACAAAGGAAGCTGAGATACCAACAAAAGAGTGGTCCCTGGCTCTCTTCCAAAAGGTCAAAGATTCACCACAGCCGTTATTGATATCTCTCTACCCTGTTTCCCACCAGAAAAATAACATGGATAATTGAGAAGGAAACTTGGTGGAGTCCCACAAAACTCAATGTTTAATGAGGAATGGCCTCTGACAGTTGGCAGAGATTATGGATGGAATTTACTGAGGATCCTTCTTAGATTCTTGTCACGGTGGGATTTTTTCAAGGATCCAAGGAGAGTTGAGTGGAGAGAGAAGACGCGAGGGGATTCCTCGCTGGAATCTCGGGTGTTGTGGTTATCTGGCTACAGGTTGGCTCCACTACCAGGAAAGTTACACCTTATAAGCTGGACGGCTGTCCTTTGATATTTGTGCAACATGTGATTTAATGAGTTTGTGCTTTCTCCTGTACTTGTTTTTAGCACGTGGGGTTCTGTACAAGAACGTTCTGAGTTGGAAGTTAAAAAGTCACAGATCAATCTTATCTGGATTGGAATCCGATCAGAATAAAATTAAAAATTAAAAATTTTACGTAGATAATCTAGATTCTGAAATATTGAATATAATTTATCATCTTAAAACTATTTATATATTAAAAATTATATAATTTAAAAATCAATAATCTATACGTCAAATATTCAAAAAATATATTTAATTCAATTTTACTTAGACTATTTAATTTTTAATTTTTAATACATAAATTAAAAATTTTTAAATTATATAAATTTTTATATATAAATAATTTTTAAATAATAAGTCATATTAAATAATTTAAATAATTAATATAAAATTACTATCATAGAATATTAATCTGATCGAATCTGAGTACAAACTCAACCGATTTGGCAAATGTAGCACACATAGCAAATTTAAGAGTAAATAAAAGGCTGATTTTTAATAAAATATAAAAGTTATGTCAATTTTTTAGTATTTCCAACAAAAGTTGGATCGCTTTACTTTGCTGGTTCAATAACATATAATGAAAAAAAAAATTTTCTTTCGCTACTGGGATTTAGTTACCATATGCAGGACATATAGAAGCGCTCTAAAAGAGTTAAAAATGTAAAAGTTTAAAGTACCTTTTATTTTAATATCAATTTTATTCACTTGTGTGGTATATGTACAGGAGTTCATGGGGAGCAGGTGAAAAGGAGTATTTTATCTAAATAATTTAAAAAAATTATTTATAAAAATAATTTAATTTTTAATTTATTTATCAAAATGATGCAAACCATATAAAACGTCATTTTGAATGGCATTTTATGATAGCCACGTCACCACCCTTTTCCACATGGATGCCAAAAAAAAATAATTAAAATCATCATTTAAAATGGTATTTTTTAAAACATCATTTAAAATGGCATTTTCAAAAATGCCATCTCAAATGACGAGTTTAATTATTAATTCTCCAAAAAAAGAAAAAAATAAATAAAAAATAAAAAAATAAAAAATATAATTTTAAATTTTAAAACAAATAAAAATTATAATTTTGATTCAAATAAAAATCATCATTTCAAATTAGTATCTCCATTTCAAATTATCTTTTTAAAAAATATCTAAAAAAATTAGTGTAAAAAAATAAAAAAATACCATAAAAAAAGAATTAAAAAAATAGAAATTATAATTCTAAATTTTAAAAAAATAAATATTTTAATTTTAATTAAAATAAAAATCATTATTTCAAATTACAATCCCATTTTCAAATTAATTTTTTAAAAAAATACCATAAAAAAAGAAAAAAATGAGAAAAAAATAAAAATTATAATTTTGAATGAATTTTAAAAAAAAATTCTAATTTTAATTCAAATAAAAAACATCATTTCAAATTATTTTCCCATTTAAAATTAATTTTTTTATAAAATATCCAAAAAAATCTTAAAAAATTAAAAAAATAAAAAGTGCCATAAAAAAGGAAAAAATAAAAAAAATAAAAAATAAAAAATATAATTTTAAATTTAAAAGAAATAAAATTTTTAATTTTAATTAAAATAAAAAAATATTATTTCAAATTACTTTCTCCATTTCAAATTAATTTTTTAAAAAAATATTTCGAACAAAGAAAAAAATACCTAAAAAAAATATCATAAAAATAGAAAAAATGGTAAAAATAGAAAAAAATTATAATTATAATTTTAAATTATAAAAAAAATTAAAATTTTAATTTGAATTCAAAAATATTAAAAAAAATAAAAAATGACATAAAAAAGTGAAAAAATGAGAAAAAATGGGGAAAAATATAAAAATTATAAATTAAAATTAAAAAAATAAAAATTTTAACTTTAATTCAAATAAAAAATATCATTTCAAATTACTCTCTCCATTTCAAATTATTTTTTTAAAAAATATCTGAAAAAAAGAAAAAAATTGATGTAAAAAGAAATAAAAAATATCATAAAAAAGAAAAAAGGGAAAAGAATTGAATTAAAAAAATAAAAATTGTAATTCTAATTCAAAAATAAAAATTATAATTTTGAATTTAAAAAAATAAAAATTATAATTATAATTCAAATAAAAAACATCATTTCAAATTACTAAATTAATTTAAATTTAATTTTTTAAAAAATATTTCAAACAAAGGAAAAAAATACCTTAAAAATGCCAAAAAGGGTAAAAATGGGAGAAAATTAAAATTATAATTTTAAATTATAAAAATTTTAATTTGAATTCCAAAAAATTAAAAAAATGACATAAAAAAGTGAATAAAAGGGAAAAAAATAGAAAAAAAAATTATAATTATAAATTTTTTTAAAAAAAGTTAACTTTAATTCAAATAAAAATTATCATTTTAAATTACTATCCCCGTTTTAAATTAATTTTTTTATTAAAAAATCACATAAAAATAACTAAAAAAAATAAAAATATCATAAAAAAGTAAAAAAATAAAAATAAAATAAAAAATAAAAATAAAAATATCGAAGAAAATGGTGTTTTTGAAAATGCCATCCCTTTTGGCGGTTTTGAACCTTAAGACCCAAAAAAAAAGAAAAGAAAACCCCCCTCTTCTCCCTCTTCTCCGGCGTGTCCCTCTTCTCTGTGTGTTCCTTCTCCTCTTCGGTGGCACGATGGCGAGCTCCCAATGGCGGTGAGCTCCCTCTTCTCTCTTTCCTCTTCTTCTGTCTCACTCTCTTGTCTCCCTCTTCCTCTCTCTCTCCCTCTTTTTCCTTGGCCCGCCGGCGACAAGACGGCCGGCGGCGGGCCCGCGCATCCCTCCATGTGGTTGGTCCACCGGTGGGCCACCAGCGGTCGCCCCTCCCCTTCCCTTAGTCGGCCGCCCGCTCTCTTTCCTCTTCCTCTCTCTCTCCCTCTTCCTCTCTCTCTCTCCCTCTTTTTCCTTGGCCCATCGGTGACAACCGACTGGCGGTGGTCCCGTGCGCCCCCCCATGTGGTTGGTCTGTCGGTGGGCCGCCGGCGGTCGCCCGGCCCCTCCCCTTCCCTTGGCCGGCCGCCCTCTCTCTTTCCTCTTCCTCTCTCTCTCTCCTTCTTCCTTCTCTCTTCCTCTCTCTCTCCCCCTTTTTCCTTGGCCCGCCAGCAACAGCCGACCGACGGCGGTTCCCTTCCCTTGGCCGGCAGCCACCCCGCCCCACCCCTCCCCTTCCCTTGGCCAGCGGTGGGCCCCTTCTTTTCCCTTGGCCGACCGCCCCGCCCCATCCCCACCCGCGATGGCCCCTCCTCGACGGCGGGCTCCAGTTTTGACAGTTTGAAAATTATATTTAATTATATGGGTAATTACATTATTCGAATGATATGCAGAGGGTTCGAAAAAAATTTCAGACAATATTTTTCTTTAGTTTTCCTCACACATTTTCAGTCGTATGGGGAGAACTAAGGAAAAATACTGCCGAAATTTTTTTTGGTCCCTGTTGCGTATCGTTTGATTAATGTAATTAATTTATAGAATTAATACAATTCTCGAATGGGATAGGATTTATCTGTACCTATTTGTTGATGATATGATGCATTTATCATGTAAATCTTTTGAAACGATAAAATAATTAGTAATACTAAATTTTTTGATTTTGATTTTGTCATAGGTTTCTCTAAAAAAATGGTCAGTACTCGAGTTCGTATACTATTGTATTATAATGGCATGATACAGAATGATGAAACTGGTGTGTAGTACAGTTACTCTGCAAATCGGATGATTAGAGTATCTTCATCATTATCACGTCAAGAATTATTGAACCATTTATACAGCAGTATTCCTGTAGACAAAGAAAAATATGAAATAAAATTGAAATAAAAATCTTCTAATCTGTCGGGACAGTTAATGCAGAGCAAGTATATCTTAGTTCCAATTGATGATGATGAAAATGTCGAAGAAATACTGATATTTTCTTTGAAATATTCAAAATATCAATTTTTAGAATTATATATTGAAAAGGAAGATGTACCGAGCTTTGGATACTATAGTCGACTTTTAACTCAAGCGGACAATAATGTTGGGCCTTCCTCACCTTCCGTAACTCTTATGGTGCAAACCGATAGTGTTGAGGTCATATTTACAAAATAACATTCTACTACTGCCGACCCTAGATGTCCAATTATTTAGAGTCCTATGGTGACTTCTCCTGTGTCTTCTGCTATGGTGACTTCTCCTTTACTAGAAGTAGTGGTAAGTGTGGGAGACGACACTCATATAGGAAATGATGACTGGGTAGTCGGTGGAATAAATTCTGATAATCTAGGCTTTGAGTCAGATGAAAGTGGAGATGAAGGCTATTGGATGGATGAGGACGGTAGCAGTAATGATGATGATGGTGAAGATGAGAATGATGATGAAGATGTTCAGCCTAATATTAATGTGGGAGAACCTCAACCTCATTTGCACGAACCCTCATAATTTTTTAACGATATAAATTTAGATGATGGTGGTTGTATTAGTGCTGGTCGAAGATTGAACTCTAACTATTAGTTTTGGGACTCCTCGATGACTGAATTTTCTAAAGGTCTAATGTTTGAGAGTAAAGATTATGTAAGGAGAGCTGTTGATCTTTATCACATTATGAAGCATCGGACATACAATGTAGTTCAGTCGCATTCGAAATTATGATCCGTACGATGTGCATCATCAGATAATATTCAAAATTGTAAATGGAGGCTTCGTGCTGCATTGTTGAAAAAATATGAATATTTTCAAATCACAAAATATGAGGGTCCTCACACTTGTTTGTTTACGGGGTTGAGTCGAGACCACAAACATATCAGTGGAAGGATGATTGGCATACTAGTCCGACATATTGTTGAGAAAGATCTCGATGTTAAAGTTGAAGCTATTGTGGTAACCGTTAATGATCAATTTCAATATACAGTGTCATACAGAAAAGTATGGTGTGGAAAGCAAAAGGCATTGGTTGATATTTATGGAGAATGGGAGCCATCTTATGCTAAATTACCCATTATATGGCTGCACTTCAACATGTAAATCCTGGTACAGTTGTTTCATAAAATTTTTTTCAAACTGTAAATTCTAATATTTGAGTTTTAAATTATATTTTCTAAGCTTTCAAACCATCCATCCAGAGTTTTACACACTGCCATCCTATAATTAGCATTGATGGCATGCACTTGTATGAAAAGTTTAAAGGTAAGATGGCGTCCAGAGACACACACATTTCATCTTCTATTCGGTGAGGCGACCATCACTTTACAGGATGTCAGCATCCTTACTGAACTACCAGTTGATGGTAATCCAGTTACCAGAGTTGATCCCACGCTTACCATTCTGGAGTGGTAGGCTTTGTGCTTGCGATTGCTAGGATTTGAGCCCAATATCCAATTTTTCGGTCATTCATGACTCAGGATTGAGTGTTTGGATGATCGTTATCAATATTTTCATATTGAGAATGATGCACCAGAGGAGATGGTGCAGCAGTATGTTAGGGGTCAGGTGCTGCAGTTGTTAGGTAGTGTCCTGTTACCCGATACTTCATCGAATAAGATGAAGTTGGTATTTTTGTCATTATTAGAGGATTTAGACTTCGCTCGTAGACTCAGTTGGGGCAGTGCAGTACTAGCTTGCCTGTACAGAGCTATGTGTCGGGATTTTTATGTTGATCAGAGCGAGATTGATGGTTATCTTGTATTATTACAGGTATGTGAATTAAATTTTTTTTATTTTTAATATTCAATTATAGTTCACATTGGGTATATCATGTATGATTTTTTTGAAATTTGCAGATTTGGATATGGGAGCATATGCCGACTATCAGTCCATTACGATGATAGTTGCTCGAGATGCCATCAGAGCAACATGATCCTGATGTTCCATTCAGACTAGATGGACCATTGGGATATAGGTATAAAAATATTACTTTTTTTACTTGAAATTTACTATTTTAAATCTGATAAAATTTATTTAACATGAGTAGATTGTGAAACAGATAGAACGTTGCATTCAACGTTCATCACGTATCGACGAGAGTGGCATGGATTTATAGGTGCCAGTTGGATATATTAGTTGATACATATAGACGAATAAATTTAATTTTTTTATAAATATCATTTTACAGTATTCATAATCTATTAAAATTTTAGCTTACTAATTTTATTTATTTTAACTCTATCAATTTTTGTGGGAGCCATATACAGATGAGATATTGGCTATATTGCCGCAGATGTGTACAGTTGGACATGACATATGGACTGCTAGGGTGCCACTTATTTATTTTGATGTGGTAGAGTAGCATCTTTTTGATCATATCCTACGGTAGTTTGGTCAGATTCAGGGCATCCCAGAGCAGTTTGATGCCAGCCAGGGACTTCATCGTATTGATCGATGAGGGAGAGCTCGTATTGACCGGCGTATCAGACATGCAAAAGTACATCAATATTTGAAATGCACGTCGAGATCATATTGTTCATGGTGATCCCATTTTGAGAGGCCGTTCATATACCGAGGATTATATGGCTTGGTTTTTTAGCATTACATGCGAGTCATTGGATAGCCTCGGTATGCAGTTTCCGGATACAAGGGCGAGAGTTCTGCTGTGCGTCTTTTGGTAAAACTATAAAAATTAGTTTATATTATTTGTGTTATATTTTTATTTTATATTTTATAATATATTGACTGTTTTGTTTTTATTATGTAGACTGATTCTATGTCGGATCTTGTGTTAGACGCTCGTCGTGCTTTAACTGATGAGGACGAACGGATTCGGATACTGCATGAGATAGAGAGAACAAGTTCTGAAATATTGATGGCGATTGGTGTTGACCCATATAGCTGTGCGCCTTGATATAGAGCAGTCGATACGCCAGATATGAGATATACCCCGTCACCATATGTTCCATATATGCCATCACCGCATATTCCGCAGATGTCATCATTAGATGCTGCACAGATGCCACCGCCTTTTGATCCACAGATGACAGCGTCTTCTTCTTCCTACATTCTCCAGATGACATCACCAGATACCAGTTGGCCACATGAGTATGACACTTTCTTTTCAGGCCCATCCGTGTATCCAGATGAGAGGGTTGAGGAGGTCGCTCAGTCCATAGATGATCCGACAGCATCAGTTATTTCTGAGCAGCATGACCAGCAAATCTTCACTGATATAGGGGAGGAGCCATCACAGCAGGAGCAGTCGTTGAGGACCTTCTTGAGAAGGTCCAAGCGACCATGGGCACCACGACGTCCTTGTGGGACTTAGTCTTTTTTAGATTTGTACTTAGTATTTTTGAAACTTTTATTGTACTATTTTTTGTACATTTGATATTTTTATTCTATTTAATATTATTAATTATTAATTTTATTTTATATTATTTAATTTCAAGTGATCGGATATTATGCTTTATGGATATGGATACACATATTCTAATGTGTCTCAAAACATTAGAAGAGAAAAAGTTATGCTAAAAAGGCTATAGAAATTATAACGTAAATAATAATAATATATCAGATAATTTAATTATATTTTTTAAAATATATAAAAATAAGTTAAATCAGACAAGTCGGTGGGAAACCATCAAAGTTTAAGTCGATTTTTCGATATATGAGATGAATTGGACCGCACTGGTACATCTCGATCTGGTACGGGCACGAACAGCTACGTACGGTACGGTATAGGCCAGTATGGGACGGTGAGGTTCCGATATAATTTTAAATTTTAAATTATAATTTTTATTTGCTTCTCATTTTTTTATTTTTTTCCTTTTTATGGTATTTTTTATTTTTTTTTAATTTTTTAAGATATATTTTTTTGGGATATTTTTTTTGAAAAAATTAATTTTAAAAGGGGATTGTAATTTGAAATGATGATTTTTATTTGAATTAAAATTAATTTTTTTTAAAAAAATTAAAATTAAAATTTTTTTTTCTCATTTTTTTTATTTTTTTATTTTTTTTATTTTTTATTTTATTTTTTTTAAATTTTTTAAGATATTTTTTTGGGATATTTTTTTAACAAAATTAATTTTAAAAGGGGATTGCAATTTGAAATGATGATTTTTATTTGAATTAAAATTAAAATTTTTATTTTTTTAAAAAATTTAGAATTATAATTTTTATTTTTTTTCAATTCAATTCTTTTCCCTTTTTTCTTTTTTTATGATATTTTTTATTTTTTTTACACCAATTTTTTTTTCAGATATTTTTTTTAAAAAATAATTTGAAATGGAGATAGTAATTTGAAATGATATTTTTTATTTGAATTAAAGTTAAAATTTTTATCTTTTTTAAAATTTTAATTTATAATTTTTATTTTTTTCTATTTTTTTCATATTTTTTCACTTTTTTATGGCATTTTTTATTTTTTTATTTTTTTTGAATTAACATTAAAATTTTAATTTATTTTATAATTTAAAATTTTAATTTTAATTTTAATTTTTTCTCATTTTTACTATTTTTTTCTATTTTTATGACATTTTTTTAGGTAGTTTTTTCTTTTATTTGAAATATTTTTTAAAAAAATTAATTTGAAATGGAGAAAGTAATTTGAAATGATATTTTTATTTAAATTAAAATTTAAAATTTTATTTTTTTAAATTTTAAAATTATAATTTTTATTTTTTTCCTATTTTTTTTATTTTTTTTCATTTTATGGTTTTTTTATTTTTTTAATTTTTTAATATATATTTTTTAAGATATTTTTTTAAAAAAATTAATTAATTTGAAATGGAGAAAGTAATTTGAAATGATATTTTTTATTTGAATTAAAATTAAAATTTTTATTTTTTTAATTCAAAATTATAATTTTTATTTTTTGCTCATTTCTTTCTCATTTTTCCTTTTTTATAGTATTTTTTATTTTTTTTATTTTTTATGATTTTTTTGGGATATTTTTTTAAAACATTTAATTTTAAATGAGAAAAATAATTTGAAATGATATTTTTTATTTGAACTAAAATTAAAATATTTATTTTTTAAAATTTAAAATTATAATTTTTATTTTTTTCTTATTTTTTCCTTCTTTTATGATATTTTTTTAAAAAAATTAATTTGAAAAGGGGATTGTAATTTGAAATGATGATTTTTATTTGAATTAAAATTAAAATTTTTATTTTCTTAAAATTTAGAATTATAATTTCTAATTTTTTCAATTCTTTTTTTATGGTATTTTTTTATATCACTTTTTTTTGATATTTTTTTAAAAAGATATTTTTTTTACATCAATTTTTTAGATATTTTAAAATTTAGAATATAATTTTTATTTTTTTTATTTTTTTTGAGAAAAAAATTAAAATCGTCAAATCAAATGATATTTTTGAAAATGCCATTTGAAATGGCATTTTCAAAAACGCCATTTGATTTGATGATTTTAATTTTTTTTTCATCTACGTAGAAAATAGGTGGAATAGGATGGTGGTATGACCATCATAAAATATCATTTTTATACTATTTGTATTATTTTGATAAATAAATTAAAAATTAAATTATTTTTATAAATAAATTTTTTTAAATTAATTAGATAAAACATTCAGGTGAAAAGAGAGAGTATAAAGCTACCCGATTTGTTTATTCGAAGAAAGTAAATTGTGATTCCTAGGACATCGAATGGACTTTTGGGCTACAAAATCTATAATCTAGCACCCACATGCGGCAGGTCAAATTAAAAAAAATGAATTATTTTCACTAAAGTTAGCTCATTTTACTTTGAATATATGTATAATGTGGAGAAATTCTTCGTGGACCGCGGGCGATGCAGAACGCGGACAAGAAATGTTGGCTGATGTATGAGATCGAGGTACAGGGTGTGAAATTTTTTTTTAATTCGGTACGTGAGCCATGGTGCACGCCATCCTATGCCGCTTGTGGTGCACAAAGAATTTCTCGTATAACATGTTATGAACGAATTTATCTTTCTTTTAACACTAGTTTTTAATTAATATGTGCAGCATAAAGTACTTTACGGGAGTTAGAAAAAGCTACATGATTTGTTTATCCTACGGAAGTAAAACTATAACGAATATCTGGAAGTCTTCACTTTGGTTGGCATCTCTCTTCAACAGTAGAGTCAACCATCCACCAAATCACTTTTCCTCTGACGGAATCGCATGCACGGTGCCAGTTGTTTTAATCATTATTTTTTTTTGATACAATTGTCTTTTTTTTTTTTTTTTTTTTTTTTTAGGAGGAGTTACTAACAATGTAATTAAGAAGGCAAACCGCAAGATTTGCGGCACAGAAAATCAAGCATATCATTTTAAACGATGAGTCTACATAATTATTATTTTTAATATATATTTAATATTTATAATTTTATTTTTTATTGAAAAATTTTATATGATAAAATTATTTTTATATTTTAAAAAAATTATGATATTCTGTGACATATTATGATTTTTTACATGACATCGTGCGTCAAATCATGATTTTCTGTATACAAGATATCATAATATGATTCAAGATGTCATAATATAGAAGAAATATTTTTGTCCAACTACTTTCCAATACGAATTTAATGCTTGCAGTTTTATTTTTTTATTTTTATTATATATTATAACATCCTGCATCAAAATTATGACTTCTGATGTTATAATATGAATATAAGATGTCATAATTTTTTTTTAAAAATAAAAATATTTTTATCATTCAAAATTTTTAAGTAAAAAATAAAACTGCTGGTATTAAATGTGCATTGAAAAATGATAGTTATGTAAACCAATCACGTAAAATAATATGCTCCACATCAGAATTTTTACGCCGCCCAGAGTGCCCAAAGAATTTCTCAAACAAGAATTTGAGTTCAGCACAAATCAAGCAGACCTTAGACTGAACCATGGCCCATCTACAACCTAGGCCCAAAGGTTTTTTGACCCATCAAATTGGAAGCGACCAAAAAAAAAAAAAAAGTGTGGATAAGACTCCCGCACAGATTACCGTCCAAGGTTAACCAACTGGTTAGTTAAGCCTCTTCAAGAACAGGTTCTCAGGCTCAATAAAACACAAGCATTGCTTCCGTTACCTTCAAAGGAAACCAAGGCATACTAGAAGGGACCCAGAATTGCTGGTCGCAGATAATTTTATAAAACAACAAGAGAAATGATAGTACAACTAAGAATGGTTCATTAGACTCATATATCTTAACCAATGCACTGGTCTCCATCAGAATCAGCACCATCTCTGTGGCAGCATGCTCCTGTGACCAATGTAGGAATTCCACATCCCCCGAAAAAAAAAACGAAGTATGAAGCAAATCAAACAGCTATCAACAATTGTGCATAAAACCTTTTTTTCTTAGTTTCATCAAACCTATAAGCAGCCTTTCAAGCCTTTTACCTAGCCGCATCGAACTACCTTAGGTATAGAAAGAACGAAGTCCTGGAAAAGATGTGAATAATGTCCAATCACAACAGCTTAGATCAAGACTCTTTGAAAGATGGCCCAAACAACAGATCAAATTGACCATGATTTATGTTCTTCTCAAGTATAAATCAACTGGTTGTCACATCTGTGCATGCTCTTCTCTCACAATACCATTCTGACAATTACCAAGCAGTCTCTGATCCATTATCATGTTAGGTATCTGCATCAGAATTTTGACCTAGCTTAGATTTTCGTTCAGTAACACGATAAAAATTAAACATGTAAAGCGACATTTTGTTACTTTGTCTCCAAAGAAGATCTTTGAATTATTTGCAATGGCTTCAATGAACCTGAGCTCAAGATATTCGGGCGTGAGTTTCTGTCTGTTGGCTTCTGCTTCCTTGATCACTCTGGAAAGTGTAAAGATGATACATTTGTCCGCAAAAGAATGTTCAGCATCGTACTTTTAGTCAGGAAATAAGTAAATATAGGACCAACCTAAAAAAATTGGCATCTGTTTGGCTCTTCTCACGTGCAATGTACATTTCATTCTCAATCTCCTGCTGCCTCTTGATGCTCTCCTTTTCCATTAGCTTCTGCTCCATGAGAATCCCGCTGACCTGTGCATTCTTTTCTGCTTCTGACAAAGCTATCTTCTTCTGGGTCTCAGCCTCCTTCTCTGCCACCTTCTGTTTCTCTATGGCGATTAAAGCCTATAAGTATTTTAAAAAAAAAAAAAATCAACAATTAAATAATCGAGCATTCTTGTGTTATGTCAAAGTGTCAAAAAGTATAGCACATCAAACTGTTCATAACTTCATATGCTACCTACATGATATTATAAGTACTCAACTCTAGGTCTCCCAATAAGTACAATAGTGTACATAGAATTTTGCATAAATCTGAACCCTCTGAAAAGGAGTCTGTTCCTGAAGATTAAGAAAGAATGGGACTAATCACTGAGGAGGATGTACCACCAGGATTTGGTATTGTACTAAATAAAAGACTCCAAAATCAAATAAGGAAAGTCTAAGACTTGGGGTGAACTAAGTTGTGATAAAGGTACACAAGGAGGATTTGAAGGGGAAAATGTTGGCCATTTCGAATCATCAAATGTTTATATTTCATGTTTTTGAAGGCATTGTTTTATGTTGGCCTGAATGGACTAGGCAACGTTTGTAATTGTTTGTTCTTTCACTAATCTTTGGTATTAAGTTGGCTTTGTGTATGCGTGTGTGAGAGAAAGAGAGAATAACAAAGCATTTGTTCCATTAGAAAAATATTATAAGGATGTTCAGATGCCCGGGCATGCTATTTAAAAGTAACATTGCCAGAAGACATGCATTTACACCGAAAATTGAACACAGTTCCTTGTTCATTTAGTTTGGTGGGATTCTGCAGTCTCATCATTATATTGGACACAACAACACTCTAGAAGTTAATTTGCAAACTCACAGAATTCAAAAATTGTCATATTTTATCCTTTAGAGCTAAACTCTTGTTTCACCTCCTTCTCTCATCTAAAACCTGTCCAAATTCTGAAACTTGATGCCCCAGGATATTTTCTTCCTACAGCATACCTGGGCATTCAAGACCTTATTGATTGGCAACATATACTACAGACTGTGTGTTCTGGCCATGTCAAAGATCATGAGATAAATACCTTAGTGCGTTCCTCTTCCATGAGTTCAAAATTCTGCTTAATGCTCAATGGGATATTTGGCTTTGTAACACGAACACTGATAATTTCAATACCTGGAGCATAACGTGTACAATCACTTTGAATGGCTTCTTTCATTTTTTCATCGATCTGAAACACTGTCATCATTGTTAGGGAACAAAAGAATTGCAAACTCTACAGCAGTCAAAAGAAAATACTTTTCTTTATGCTTTGGGATAGAAATTGACAATGACTTTCCAAATCCAAATTCAGAATTTATGTGCTAACCTGATCAAACATGTCAATATAAACTTGCTGCATGGTATGAGCGCTGCAAAACTGATTGATCTCATGATGAATCTTATCATAGATCCATGTCTTATCATAATATATGCCATAATTGAGTAGAGTTTCATACACATACTCTTTACGAAGGCGATTGACAACCTACCAGAAAAGTACTTAAATTATAAGTGAAACAAGAACCATATCACATAACTGAGGTAAAAAAGGATAAATCTCGTTCATTAGCTGTAACAAATCAAGAGCAAGGACAACGCTTCTGTACCTCTATCTTATCAAAGCTGATCATAACACCACCTTTCGTACCACATGGAATATCTCTTACCTGATTGCAATTTTTTTTCCAAAAAGAAGAAGAAGCAAAAGGCATACAGTTTTGATGTACACTTGATAAGAAAAGAATTAACTTGATTCCTTAATTAGATGTTTTTTTCAATGTTATCTAAATGGTATGATACAGGTCATTGTTAAAATGGATTCGATTTAAGAAGAAGTGCAGTCAACACGAATAAGTATTTCACCCCTCACTCTTCTTTTCTCCTTTGAAATATGAAGATGAGTATAACATCAAAGCTGAAATGCAGACCACAGTTGGCCGATATGGGGTCATGGGCCCTAATCAGGTCGAACAAAGTATGAGCCAATTACCTGATCTGTCTGAAGCGTAACTTGTATGGGCTCAAACTGGGTTATCAAAGGCAACTTCAAGTGAAAGCCTGGCAAAGAGAGAGTTTTTCAAGCATATTGTAGTGCCTATGAATACAAATGGAACTATATTATCATAGACATACCTGGATCAGTAATAGTTTTCAAAAGAGCACCACCCCTCCAATATGCACCAACATGGCCTTCAGGAACTTGATGCAAGATGGAAAAACTGGATCTTGGTGTCGGGATTGAGAATGAAAGCATTATCTGTAAAGTTATCACATAATAATCAGATATGTCAAATTAGATATGAATCGTGATTTAATCGATAGGTATTATCGTTGGCCTATATCATAGCCTTGTACAACAAAATATATGATGTTAAGATGGCCACTGCTCGCTTCATCTCTCTTTCCTTCCAGGTAAATTATTCCCTTTTTTATTTTTCAGTTAAGAACTAGGATAGGAGGAATCCCCGCTGTGATCAGGGTGAGGGCAGGACTCAAATCTCGGTCCATGGTACCAACCCCTGAAAATTTTACCAACTGCGGTAGTTGGCACCCTCAACTCCTTATAATATGGTTAAGAACAATAAAGAAGCACATAAAATGGGATGCATATCAATCAAATCCACTCAAAGCAATCATGATAGATGGGACTAGAATTAAGCAGCAAATAATCCTTCTGGTCAGCACATGCATTGCTCATGCCCAGAACTGATGATTTGAAGAGACTACAATCCAACTGAAATGCAATGCCTGCTCTCAATCAACATCTAGATCTTGGATTTCAACCTAACCCTTGTACAAACTGAAAGCATGTTGCATTACGAATTGTCTACCCCCATACACATGATTTTGACATATAATATGGGGATGTTTGGTTGCTTTTTTTTTTTTTTAACCACATAATCATAAAACATGATTCTTCACAAAAGCAGTTTTTGTTGAAAACAAGGGAAATACCTGCTTCCCATAAAACTCATTTCTCTGGCTTGACTTGTCAATTTTGGCAGAAAACATGGTATGGAAACAGCCAAATAATATTTCTTTGTAAATCTCATTCATTTTGAGTTTTTTGTAAGCTTTTTTTTGGTAAAATTAGTCAACCAAACAGCCCTTCAAGTTGTAAATTGAAGCATCATGACAAAAGCTAGGTGAAATATGGGTATACATAAGTGGGCTTACAATGCAAATAGAGTTGATAGGAGAGATTTACACAACACACAAGTTGCCAAATGTCCTTCTAACTTTCATAACAATGACAATTTAATCAGCGCAATTGTATATTCAATCACATGAGGTGAAATTAAAAAGTTGCCCATGTTTCTCTTATACTTAAGAAAGTTGTACGACCAAATCTCAACCAAACATATACCTCTACAAATTTTGCTGAATTACCTGCCATAACCATTTTGGATATAGCCTGGCTTATGATGAGCAAGGCCAACTACATCTCAAGTGCCCAAACTTAAGCTCATGCAAGTGGAAGTAACGCAGCTTATCTACAGTTGGTTAGTGTTCAAAGAAAGATGGTACCAGGCAAGGTTCAATAGAAGGAACCACATCCATCTTTAAGATACAAATTGCATACCAAAGAGCCAAAACATTACCCATTGCCCATCAAGGAGCGGTGGATGAAACCATGATATCCATTTAGATCTTTACTGCCCTATAATTGGTCTCCTACAACGAAACCCATAAAATCTAGTCCTGAAGAGCATGAAAACAGTAACAACATATCAACAAATATGACCAACATGGCTTATCCGTAAGTTTCGACACTTTATCAAGCTCAAAAACAATTCCTTAACCAATATCAAGAAAACCGCGTTATTCCATGGAGATTAGTTTGATCAACATGTTCTTATTGGTGCCAAATGGAGCATTCGTAATGGATGTTTTTGGTACTCAAACGAGTCCCCAATATACTGAAATTTTGCAGAGATTAGCTTATAAAAATCGAGTAGTTATTCTTCTCTCCGTGCAATTACTGTAAAAGAAATCAACTTTAATTGAAAATCCAATCGAACCAACTTGCAGATCGATTCCCGGAGGAATGATTGAACTGAACAAAACCCCCATAATCTCCTTCTCTTACATTCATTCTTACCGGAATCAAAGCGAAAAAAATAACCCTCATCACAATGCTGCAGAGATCCACTCCGGTAGATGGAGGCAATGATTGCCTCCTCCTCTGCTGCTGCTGCTGCGGTGCATCCATGGCGATTCAAACCTTCAACCCATCCCTAATTCCAGCAACCTCTGTTTTTATTCTTGATGGAACCCACCTGTGCTCTGTTGCCACGACGTGGGGTGGGGAGCAAGGAAGGAATAGCGGGGAGGGTCGATTCTGCAGGGCGCCGCGGCCCGCACGCACCGGACGGTGTATCCGAGTCCACGTGCTTGCGTACTTGGTTGGTCGACACCTGGATGATCGGACGGTCCGGAGATTCGGATTGGTGAACGTTTGGCTGGTTGTTTGTCTGCCGTCTCCGATAAGACCATGACCATGCTCTACGTCTTCCAAAGGGCATCCTAGGCTGCTCGCATTGATAAAGGATCCATAGATGTTTTACGATATTTTGTATTTTAATTTTTTAAATTATATTTA